>NC_133332.1:260581093-260606093 GCF_042186555.1 Aquarana catesbeiana | reverse complement strand
GGAGAGGGGATGGGTTTTTGGGATAAGAAAGGAAACGGGGATTGAGTTAGGAGGAGTAGAGCAAGAGGGGAGATGTTTTTTATGATGTGATATGTTATAAGCATAGGACCATTGGGACCTGCTCCCCTTTTTTGTTCTATATTACCCTATGTGCCATGTCTAAATGAGAGAATATAGCAGTGGTGGCCCGTAATGCAGGGCTCCGCTCCCCCCATCCTTTCGTTCGGCCCCCTAATCTACATGCAGGACGCTGGATGCATGGATTCCAATATTTTTTTTTTTTTCTCGAAACACCTGATTATAGCCGGAGGCTCTAAAAGGCTTCAAAAAAGGGTGGGCTCGGGGCGCAGAGCACTGTGCCCCAAGACCACCCAGTTGTGTGACAATAGCGAATGAATAATCGCTATTGTCCTCCTGATTCTCCCCCCGGGAGAATCAGGAAGCGGGTCCTGTGAGTGCACCGTTTGCCCCCCGAAAAATGTACCACCACCTGCCACTGGACTATAGGTACCCAGCAAGTGAGGATCCATTTTTGCCAGCTTGCTTCCAATAGGACAGTGGTCTCCAAATTGTGGCCCAGGGGCCAGACGCGGCCCTTTGCTTGCCTTTATCTGGCCCTTGGGGCACTATTCCTCCCACTGACACCAACAGTAGGGAACTATTCCTTCCACCGACCCCAACAGTAGGGAACTATTCCCTCCACCGAGCCCAACAGTGGGGCACTATTCCTTCCACCGACCCCAACGATGGAGCATTATTCCTCCCACTAATACTAACTATTTCTCTCCCTAATACCAAAGATGGGACATTGTTTACTGGGCACAATTTGCTCCCCCTAAAGTCTGAAGGACAGTAAACTGGTCCTTTCTTTAGAAAGTTTGGTGTCCCCTGCCCTAGACTGTTCATTAAGCCAGAAGAGTGACTGTTGCTGTGTGCCTGGCTGGTATTGTACTAATCTGGGAAAGGAACCTGGGACAGATCAGCGGGCCCTTTTGGGGGTGAGCACTATAGTAACATGCAAGCTGAGAGGGCAAGAATAACAGCTTGCACCAGTGCCGTCCCACAAAGGTCTTTTTTTTTTTTTTAACAAAGTGCTTTTTAAAAGCAAGCCTGTCACTTGGATGATTGTGTTTAAGAGAGAAAAGAACCTAAAAGTACAAACTTCAAGATACTTATATGTACTCTTAGTTCTGAAGTGCTCCATGGGGTCCCTGTACTCAGTATATAGTGCCTGCATCTGGCTTCAGAGTGGGAACTTCACTGCACATTCTCAAAATTAGTGGTAATATTGGGATCAGATTGGGATCAGAGGCTCCCAATTTAGTTTTCGGTGTTTGCAAAGCATAAACCGCCAGATTGGAAAGCCTATATGTGCATCCGGCATTGCAGAGTGTGGTGTTAATCTGAACGTCACATGCATGTTTTGGCCTGGGCTAGGCACTCATGCCAATAGCTTTCTGCCAGAGGAGCAATGGCAACTCAGTCTGGTTGTTGGCCAAAATAAACTCAGCTTCTGGTTGTGCTTTGCATTCAATGTCCATGTGGATGCTGTCTAACTGAGCCTGTACCCATGAAGATAACCTGTCAGGATAAAAAAAAGAAAAAAATGGTAGCCATCACTGGCATCTAATTTTGAAAGCTGTAACCCTTACCTTTTGCTTTACTGCTTAGTGAACCTCTAACTCAGCACTGATTTGCAGCAAATAAAATGAGCAATGTCTTTTCGAAGTCTTTAAAAAATAGAAAGGTCTGCAGAGTTGAAGATTGTGTGCTCTTGATGTAGCCCAATGTGTACAGTGCTTGTCTTGTAGCTTAAAGGGGAAGTAAACCCAAAGCGGAAGTAAACCCATCGATTTAACAGTTTCAATAAACAGTTACATTCCCGGCATGCTGGAAATGCTACCTGACACATTGGTTGGTGCCATAACTGATTACATGTGCAGCATCATGGCCGTTGAAGATTAAACAGAGGCCAATATGGCAGCTTCCTTGGCTGAAAACTATAGGAGGGTTTACTTCCACTTTAAAGGTTGTGTTCAAATCTTCATGCACTTGACATTACTCCTGCTGTGAGTGGACGTGAGTGCCGACAGCTGAGCTGATTGATGCTGCTTATAGCATCAGGCTGTGCAGAAGGCTGATATAGCAGAAACTCTCCCCCTCTCTATCTGCATGTACACTGGATAATTCAGATTTGCCTCGTATGCTCTACATCTGAACCCCTGCTATGCTCCTGCACACTGCTGTGTTCCTCTGCTTCTGATTCCCAGTGTTACCGATTCCTCGCTGGTTTGTCCCCCTCTCCCTTTCCCTTCTCGATAAAGGGGTCAGGGCTAGGACGCTGAGCAGAGCGCTGGGTGACTCGGTATTGAGCCTGAGCACTAATCCTGACCCTGAGGCTGCTCTAAGCTATTGGGAAGCTGCTGGGCAGTGAGCGACTCTCTTCAATGACTCCCCCCACAGCTCTCCTCTTACATGTGTAGCACTACGGAAGGAGCTGCTGATAAATATTCAATTCTGCACCCTGCCTCCCAACCCCAAGAACGGTCTCAACCCCTTCTGGCACACCTGTATGGTAATATTAGTTTGGGACCCAGCCGTAAAGAGAAGCACAGCAATGATACACTGTACAGTATATTTACCGTAACCTTGGAACCCATCACCAGCTGTAATAATAGAGACTCACACAGGATATCAATTAACCATTCAGAAATTTTACTGAAATGGAAATTTAAACACAAGGAACAGTGTGATAACTTAAAGGTAATAAATGACAACAGATAACAGTCAATATATATGTGAAACCTTGGGTTCAATGATCACCATAGAGAGTATATGCAGACAGGTGCATAGTGGGACAAGTGCCCAATATCCTCCAAAACTTATATTAAGCACCTTCCCACTGAAACCTTAAAGCACACACACCAGATTTGCAGTATAATGTCATGAACATGCAACAGTGCAATGCAATGAATATATCCTTGACTGTTGTATAACAGATGTAATTCACTCACCACTTACATAACCCCAACCTCTTAACCTTAACCTTATTGATTGAGACCACACCAAGGTTGGAGTAACAAAAAGGCCGTAGCAGCCTACTTTATTTAAACAAATATATATTTCAAATTAACATAAACATACAAACATCTGTTAATCAACCCATCAATCTACCTCGCGTTGGTCTTTGCAGGAACTTCATAACCATCTGTGGAAAAACAATATTGCACTGCGGTACCTCTCCTAGTGTATTAATAGGCCTCAAGCTGACAGGCTGGCTCAGAGACAACCACTGACCGCAGTGCCCCATTACCACTTCCCAGCTAACCTCCGTTAGATGGAAACCACCGTCAGGACCCATACCAACGATAGTTCCCGAACTCTTCCTTCTGAAATATCTTCCTCCCCCTGCAAAGACCAACAGCCGCCACAGCACTCAAGGGTAAAAAACCTTACCCTTGGGTGCCCCTCCACACCTGAAGTGCTTTCTGAATGCCTTCTTGTAATCCTAACACCCACATGTCAATTCCCACCTCATTCAGATGCACCCCATCAATCCTCAGGTATCTCCACGTCTCAAAATCCAACTCCAGTGCCTAATAGCTAATCCCCCATTCCTAACCATGAACCTGCTCACATCCCTATAATCTCCCATTGTGCCCTGTTAACACCCTCCACCGACCTGGCCAGCCTCCATGTTGTACGAGCCACCATGTCTGACCAAACAATGACCATGTCAGGAAATTCCATCATTAACCTCCACATATCGAATGTGATGTCTCGCGTAATGTCCACCATGGATCTAAACCCCCAAATCGTTACCGCCCACGTGCAAAACTAAAACGTCTGGCGGCCTATCCCTTTGCGCATAACGATGCACTTCAGGGACAATCCTACCCCCTAACATCCCCAACCACCGAATACAGGCCTCCACTCCACATCCATAACCTTTCTGGCTGCCTCCGTTGCCGCCCCTATCCGAAATGAATGAGAGGAAAATTCCTTCTTTCTCAACCCCAATGCCTGTAGGCATTTTCTATAAACAGCAACAAATTGAAAACGTGATAATGGGGATCCGTCCAAATGCACCAAAAAGGTCCCCCGTTACTGGCGGGCGGATATCCAAAAACCCTTAACTGCCCCCACCAGGCACAGCGGTGAACCCCACACTGGGAACACCTGTACTAAGCTCCCTTTTCCCACTTGATCCGTCTTTGATCTACCCAAAAATAAAGCCAACCCTTGATCTCCACATGTCACCTCTTGACTCCAAATTCCCCCCCTGAACCTTTTTTGAAGGACTGACCAACTCCCCTATCCTAAATGCCCCAAAAAAAAACGCCAGCAAAAATGCCGCCTTGAACAAGGTAACCTTGTATTCTGATGAACACACCCCACCCAAATGTGCTACAATACCCCGCATTATGTCAAAGGTTACCGGTCTCCTGATATCCCTACGAACCACCGATCTCCGGTGACCCTTAATCCAATGACACCACAGCAACCGGAAACTATCCGGATGAACTGGAAGTAGCCGAAAAGCTGATTCCACATCCCCCTTAGCCATCAATGCCTCTTTTCCATAATGACGCACTCAACCCACCGCCGCATCGAACGATGTATACCTCACTGAGCATGCCTCCTGCTCTATGGCATCATTAACTGACCCCCTTTTGGAAAAGACAGGTGGTGAATGAGTCTAAATTTGTTGGGTTTCTTCTTTGGCACTACCCCCAGTGGGGAAACTACCAAATCTGCAAACGGTGCAGATGGAAAGGAGCGCCCCAATGCAACTTCCTTACTCAGTTTCTCAGAAACTACCTCTGGATGTCGCATGGCTAACCGCAAATTGCGAGACACCGGGGGAATAACCTCTAAAGTACAGGGAATCCTAAGACTAACTGTGAAACCTGAATCCAACAACTAAGCCGCTTTCCTATCCGGATAAATACCGAGGAGCGGCCGCATCCTTTCCACCATCACTGGGGTCCTCCCTTTTGTGTCCAGCCTCCCCCGAACGAGATTTTCCTTGCTTGAAACATCTGGACAACGGATGGGACCCTCCACACCCTAAACATTCATGTTTGTACCGGCACGTCCCTCCGAACTTGCAGGTCCCTGTATTGTACTGCCAACATACCCCATTTTTGTTTCCGGACGATTGTCCCTGGGCCGAAGGTCCACCGCCTCCCCCTGAAAAAACTGGTTAGGAGCCTGCGCAGTCGTCATCAGGCGCATCCACAGGCTGATGTCCTTGTGGTCCCATCTCAACGCTGGCCGGATAGCTCTCTGCTGACGAAACTGCTCATCATACCTCAGCCACGCCGTACCCCCATAAACTCTATACACTTCCCCTATCGAATCCTGGTAACAAAAGAGCGCCAAACAGTATTCGGGGTTCTTTTCCCCAATTACACTTGCCATGATGGCAAACGCTTGTAGCCAGTTGGTAAATGTCCGCGGGATCAACCTGTACCTCCTCTTCTCTTCATCCTCCTTCTTTGAATCATCCGGTTTTACCCGATCCAGGTTGAACTTCTCCAAGGACAGCAGGAAAAAATCTCCACATACTCACCCTTCCACAGCTTTTCCCGTACCTCCTGCTTCAGGTGTGCTCCCAACGGCCCCTCATAGCAAACACAGACCTCAAAGTAGCTGGGGCCGGCGCTGCCGGAGCTACTGCTCCCCCCCCTTGTTGAACTGGCCTCCCCGGCTCCCCCAACAGGCGGGACCCAGGCTGACACCGGCCCTGCGGAGGCTCTTTCAGCATTCTCAAACTTGTGCACTAAATCTTTTATCCCAGCTAGAAAACCCAGTAACCCCGCAGCCCCCCAGCTGCCTCTGCTACCACCGTCCTTTCCGTTGTACCACCCCTCAGGCCCTCTTGCCCTACACTAACAGACAATCCCTCAATAGATGGGTGTAAAGGAGACTTACGGGGCTACACAGGCATTGCCCCATCTGTTCTCCACCGCCGTTGCACCTCTGGAAAGGGGGACCGCCTCCTCTTCCGACAGTTCTCCAGCAGACCTCCGACCCAATCCTTCCTCCTCCTCAGACGAAAGCCCGCCAGGCGTAACAGCCATGGCTGCCGATGGACCTGCCAACATCCGCCCCCTCCTCCGCGCAGCGTACCCGCACACTGACTTATGGACAGCCTTGCCAGGACCAGTGTGTGTGGCCTCAGTCCTGCCGGCCTCCGCTCGCCTGGATGCCTTCCCTGACTGTCCGCTCCTCCTAAGGTCCCCTGCTGAGGTATTGGAAGGCCTGGGGACCCCTGTTGCTTCAATCCTAGGTGTAGGCCTCGAGTCCTCTGACGTCATCCCGGGGGCCTACTAGCCCCAGAGCCCCTGGCACATTCTCCCGGTGACTTACTGTGTTGGAGGGACGTCCGCACGGGACTCCCCCCATCCCGAATTGCCGCCCGCTTGGTTGGTGGTCCCGTCGGGGGCCTTTGCAGGTTGCCCCCCGACTGACGCTGTGAGTGATGATCCGGCGAAAACCGATCCGGTGGCCTGGACCTGCGTGCCCGGGTTCCTGTTCCTCCCTACCGTACTTGCCTCCGTCACCGGTTGCTGCAGCATGGGCCCCAAAGTATCCTGCAGCCAGCCAGAACCCCGCACCGCCGCCTCCTCCCTAAGCTGGGCCAAGAGCTCCTCCACGTCTGCCATGTTAGCTGAACTTTCCCCCACTCTGTGATGACTCATAAAGGAGGGGCCTACCTTTTACCTCTTCCTTAACCATTCCCCCTCAGCACCCAACTACCACACTTCCTCTCCTGTTACATTACCCTGTTTCCCCTGTCATATCAGTCCTCCGCCCATGACATTTTATTTACATTGCTCCGGGCTTTACTGTACTCAAGGGCTCCCCCTAGGTTGTAATGCAATGTTCCAAATGCAAAGTAAACTGCGATGCTTTGTAGAAGATGAATAAAGTTCCTTGTCTTCAGAATCTTCAGCTAGCCTATGTATTAGACTGCAGTATTTGTAAATCCAAACAGGGAAACAAGTAGAAAGCAAACTGTAGGATAAGTGATGCGCTGGTAATTGTGTACTTGCAAATATAAGAACCTTATAATACTTCCTCCTTAGCAGTGGGTATAGTTCAGTATTGAATTTATAGCACAGAGAAACAAATCCTAAAGTACAACTGTATGCAGCCTTTGAATAAGTGAGATCACTTCTGTAGGACTAAAAGTCTCACCAGCAGTCTGTAGATAACACACTCAGTTAATAATGTACTCTACTGAAATAGGCATGTGCCCTTCTCACCAAGTAGACCCAGAGGCTGTGAGGCTCCGTCCAGACTCTCCTCCTGGTGTCTCAGTCTGATGAAAGACGGCTCCGCCACGCTGTATCGCTCCTCCAGATAGCTGAGGTGCAGATGGCTTCAAATGCTCTGAAGCACAGACCGATCCTCCTGCTTGATCAGCAGGGCTGTTCACAAGGATTCCTCTGGGGCAGGCGATCCGCTCTCCACTGTAGGCCGCGGGCTCTTCCACACACTCCACACTCTTCCTGGACACACACACACACAGACCTCCTGCTGTGTTTTTTAGAATGGCATCCGGAGAGGCCGAAAACCTGCCACGCCTGTCCTTTTATCTGCTTACCTAGCAGGCTGTTCTGTGACTTGGCATTCTGGGTAGGTGAACTGGGCATTGTGGGTCAGTAGTTCCCAGATTGATTTTAGCACAAGAGTCACTTCCTCTTAAACTACATCTCCCACAATGCTTTGTAACGCTGCTTCACAGAAACTAAACAAAAGTCTTAATAGCATTAAAAGGACACTAGAGGAAGCCAAACTCCTAAAGAACATTACATTATTTAGCATGATAACTTGGTCACAACACCTGCTCTACACATGTCTCCAAAGACATGCTGGTAGGTTAATTGGCTTCTGTCCAAAATTGGCCCTAGTATATGAATGTGAGTTGGGGACCTTGGATTGTGGGCTCCTTGAGGGTAGGGACCGATGTGAGTGTGTAATGTATGTGTGGAGCCCTGCATAAATTGACGGCGCTATATGGGTACCTTTAAATTATTATTATTATTATTATTATACAGGATTTATAGGCACCAACAGTTTGTGCAGCGCTTTACAACATCGGGGTAGATAGTAAAATTACAATACAATTCAATACAGGAGGGATCAGAGGGCACTGCTCGTTAGAGCTTACAATCTAGAAGGGAGGGTCAAGTGGAACAATGGGGAGTAGCTGTGGGGGATGATCAGATGGACAAAATTAAAATACAGTTGTTAGGTGTGGGTTGGATAGGCTTCTCTGAAGAGGAGGGTTTTCAGGGATCGTCTAAAAGCTAATAGAGTAGGAGATAGACGGACAGATTGGGGTAAGGAATTCCATAGGCTTGGAGAGGCTCTGGAAAAGTCCTGGAGATGAGCATGGGAGAGAGCAGGAGGTCTTGAGAAGAATGAAGAGAACGATTAGGTTAGTATTTTGAGACTAGGTCAGTGATGTAGCTGGGGGCAGAGTTATGGATTGCTTTGTAGGTAGTTGTTAGTATCTTGAATTTAATTTGTTGAGTGAGCGTAAGCCAGTGGAGGGATTGACAGAGAGGAGTAGCAGAGACAGATCGGTTGGTAAGGTGGATGAGTCTGGCAGCAGCATTCATGATGGACTGAAGGGGGATAGAGTATGCAGAGGTAGGCCAATGAGGAGGGAGTTGCAATAATCGAGGCGAGAGATGACCAGGGAGTGAATTAAGAGTTTTGTTGTGTCATTGGTTAGAAAGGGGTGTCACAGATCAGCTGCGGAGCTGATCTGTGTCTCACCTTTACTGCTGTAGGCCGGCTGGCATCTGTTGTTACACTAGCTTGTGTTCAGCTCTGCTGCACTCTGCAGCTATGGGTGTCACCAGCTTCACCTGTTGCTTAATATATGATTCCTTCCTGCTACTTCCTGTCCAGCCCCTCATGTGCTTCTCTATTTAAATCCCTCTCAGACCAGTTCTGGTTGCTTGAGCAACATTTGTTTCTGAGCTCCCTTCGTGTAACCTGCCTTAACCTGACCTCTCGTGAACTGATCTCTTGTGTACCGTCCCAAGTTGTTCTGATTACGTTGTCTGCAGCTCGCCCTGACCGTGGCTCGCTATCCGGCTCTCCTGTGCTATATCCATCCATCCTTGTCTGACAGTGTCTTCTGGTACTTCCCTAGCGAGCAGGTGAACCCGGGGGTCATGATCTGGGGTCAGCACGCAGCTAAGCCCAAACCCTCATGAGGGGGTCCCTGCCAGAATACCGGCTGTCCCTTAGACTCCACGCCCTGGGGGATCCCGTGTCACCTGCTCGCCTGTGGGCTCACTGGTAAGTAGTACCGTGACAGTTTGCTCAAGCCATGAGCACCTCTGAAAATCGGCCACTGACCGAGGATCAAATGCAACATCTAGTTCAGAGACTTATCACCCAGCAAGCAAATCAAGAGCAAATAATGCTGGTACTTCAGGATCTTGCCTCCCGTCTGGATCGCTTGCAACTCGCTGCAACTTCAGCTCCTCCCGTTCCGGGTTTTGCTTCAGCTGCTCCCGTGTTACCTGCTACACCTGGCAATCCCTGCCTGCATCTCCCGCCGACACCTCGTTTTTCTGGCGACCCTAAGGCTTGTCGGGGCTTCATTAATCAATGTTCCATCCACTTTGAACTTTCCAGCCACCATTTTCCACCAAAGTCGCTTATATCATCTCTCTCCTCTCCGTTGATGCTCTAGCTTGGGCCTCCCCACTCTGGGAATAACACAATTCTATCACCTCCGACCTCCAGCTCTTTTTGGATGCATTCCGGAAAACTTTTGATGAGCCCGGCAGAGTGTCTTCGGCTGCTGGGGCCCTCCTATGTCTTCGTCAGCAAGAAAGGACAGTCGGCCAATACGCAGTTCAATTCCGTACGTTGGCCACTGAACTCAATTGGAATAATGAGGCCCTTACTGCTACCTTCTGGCAAGGCCTTTCTGAGCGTGTCAAGGATGAACTCGCTAGACGCACCATTCCTACCACATTGGATGATTTAATCGCATTGAGCATTCAAATAGACATTTGCTTCCAGGAGCGGAACCTGGAGAAATCCAGTTCCAGTCAGTCCCCTGCTGGCCGTCCAGCACAGGTAGTCCAAAGACCTGTGGAACCCTCTCTGTCTTCAACCTTGAGCGAACTCGCCTCACTCCCGAGGAACATGCTCAACGCATGGGATTAGGCTTGTGCCTTTATTGTGGCGATAAAGGACATCTTTTGAACTCCTGTCCAGTCCATCCGGGAAACTCCAAGGTCTAGGTCACTCGGAGGGAGATGATCTTGACCGATCCTTTAATTTTGTCTGCGTCTCTTGTTTCACCCTACCAGTGGCTATCCACTGGGCTCAAAATGCCTATCAACTCTCTGCATTCGTGGACTCTAGTGCTGCCGGGAATTTCATTGAACAATCTTTAACTTCCGAGTTGGGCATTGCCTTTGTTGCCTTGGCTATACCCATCTCAGTGACCGCAGTAGATGGCTCCTTTTTGCCTATGAGCCCCATCCGGTTTAAAACCCCTCCTATTGTCTTACGCATTGGGGTTTTGCATGGTGAGGAGATCTCTTTCCTTATTCTGCCTAAATACTCCAGTCCCATCATGCTGGGCCTTCCATGGTTGCAGAAACACTCCCCGCATCTTGACTGGAATTCTGGACAAGTATTGGCTTGGGGTCCTCCGTGTCAGCAACAATATATTTCCAAGGTGTTACCTCCTCCTTCCATTCCTCTGGCTGAGACCTCCACAACTCCCATGTTGCCTTCCCAATTTCAGTCTTTCCGAGATGTTATCTGCAAAAAGGCCGCTGATCGTCTTCCTCCTCACAGAGACTATGACTGCTCCATTGATTTACCTGGGACCTCTCCTAACCGAGGCCAAGTCTACCCTCTATCTATCCCGAGACACAAGCCATGTCTGAATACATTTGGGAAAACCTGCAAAAGGTTTTCATCAGGAAATCAAACTCACCTGCCGGAGCCGGGTTCTTCTTTGTAACAAAAAAAGATGGTTCACTCCGTCCATGCATCGACTACAGGGGCTTTAACGCCATAACCGTGAAGAACCGATACCTTCTTCCTTTAATTTCGGAACTCTTTGACAGACTGCGAGGTTCTCATGTTTTTACCAAACTGGATCTTAGAGGGGCCTACAATTTAATAAGAATCCAGGAAGGAGACGAATGAATGACCGCCTTTAACACCAGGGACGAACATTATGAATATCTTGTGATGCCCTTTGGCTTATGCAATGCCTCAGCGGTCTTCCAAAATTTGGTTAATGAGATCTTCCGTGACCTTCTGTATGTCTGTGTTATTGTATATCTGGATGATATTCTTATTTTCTCACCAGACTTACTTACCCATCGTCTTCATGTGAAAGCTGTGCTACAGCATCTATGGGACAATTTTCTATATGCAAAATTGGAGAAATGTCTGTTTGAACAAACACAAGTTCCATTTCTGGGCTACATAATCTCGTCATAGGGCCTCCTTATGGACCCAGCCAAACTTTAGGCCTTCTCTGAGTGGCCCCAGCCCTCTGGTCTTAAAGCCACCCAACACTTTTGGGCTTCACCAATTACTATCGCCAATTTATTTGTAACTACTCCACCTTGGTGGCCCCTATTACATCTCTCACCCTCAAGGGTGTCAATGCCCGGCTCTGGTCCCCTGAAGCCATTGATGCTTTTCTCAAACTCAAGGCAGCCTTCCTCTCTGCCCCAATTCTCCTACGTCTGGACATTACAAAACCTTTTCTTTGGAGGTTTATGCCTCTTCTGTAGGAGTCGGTGCCATCCTACTCCAATCTCAAAAGGACAAGTCTCAGCCTTGCAGATTCTTTTCCAAGAAGTTTTCTGATGCGGAGAAGAACTAAACCATTGGGGACCGTGAGCTATTCGCTATTAAACTAGCTCTTCAAGAATGGAGACATCTTCTAGAGGGTTCTCCCCATTGTATTACCATCTATACTGATCATAAAAATCTGCAGTATTTGCAATCCGCGAAAACGCTTGAACCCACGTCAAGCTCGTTGGGCCCTCTTTTTCGCCCGCTTCAACTTTAACATGACTTTTCGTCCAGGTGCCAAAAACCTTCGAGCCGATGCCTTGTCCAGGTCGTTTGATGTCAACAATTCTGAGAATCACCTAGATCCTGGTCCCATCATCCCTCTGCATCGTATTCTAGCCACTGCTCAGCTCTGGTCTATGCAGCCTCCTCCAGGTAAAACTTTTGTAGTTCCTGCACTCCGTCCCAAATTCCTTGCTTAGGAATATGACTCCAAGTTCTCTGGACGTCCTGGCATACCCTGTACTTGTGACCTTCTTCAGCGCCAATACTGGTGGCCTTCTCTTCATAAGGATGTCAAGGAATACGTTCAAACTTGTATGGTTTGTGTACTATCCAAATATTTCACGTCTGCCCCTGCTGGGTTGCTTTTGCCCTTACCAGTTCCCGATATACCTTGGCGTTGTATCACAATGGATTTTATCTCAGATCTGCCCCCCTCGACTGGTTCTACAGCCATCTGGGTAGTGGTGGATCAGTTCTCCAAAATGTGTCACTTGATTCCTCTCCCAGGCCTACCTTTTGCTCCCAGTCTTGCCACAACTTTCATTAAGGAGATCTTTCGTCTTCATGGGATGCTTCACATATCGTCTCTGACAGAGGAGTTCAATTTACTGCTCGGTTTTGGGGAGCCTTGGCCAGCTCCTTTGGGACTAAATTAGATTTTTCATCTGCCTTTCATCCCCAGTCCAATGGGCAAACGGAACGTGTCAATCAAAATGTAGAACGTTTTCTCCGTGCCTTCATCTCAGCCCACCAAGATGACTGGGTGGAACTTTTGCCCTGGGCAGAGTTTGCCTTAAACCATCACTCCAATGCCAGTTCTGGAAAATCTCCCTTCTTCACTGTTTACAGGCAGCATCCATCTGTTCCCTTTCCTGTTCCCATTTCTCCTCTTGTACCAGCAGCAGCTGAAACCCAAAGGTCCTTCAACTCAATCTTGAAAGAAGTCTCTGAGAATCTTCATCTAGCTGCTTCCAGGCATAAAACAGCAGCAGATCTTCATCGCTGTTCGGCTCCTAAGTTCCTCGCCCTTCTACTCACGCCGCTCCTGTGGCTGATACCACGGATCAGTATGTGATTAAAGAAATATTGGACTCCAAGTACTCCCGAGGAAGGCTACTCTATCTGATTTGAAGGGTTATGGTCCGGAGGAGAGGTCTTGGGTTCCTGCCACTGATGTCTCAGCCCCACGCTTGGTGACCAGATTCCATCGGTAATTTCCCTCCAAGCCAGCCCCCAGACAGTAGGGGGACCTCGTAAAAGGGAGGGTACTGTCACAGATCAGCTGCGGAGCTGATCTGTGTCTCACCTTTACTGCTGTAGGCCGGCTGGCACCTGTTGTTCATAATAAACAAAGTAAAGTGCAGCGCAAAAACTTGAGAAAAAATGAACAGAAAAAGTCCCATAAAAGACATAAATTTGTATCCTCCTCTGTCTAAATTCTTCTTGATATAAGACACCCAAATTCTTCAGCGTAACTGAGCAAATAAACTGCTTACCAGAAAGAAGATCAAAAGAGGCATAATTACCACCAATGCTGGAGAGGTCCGGGACAGCTGATCTGAAGATTGAAAAATATATCCGGCAGCTAATCCTCCAATGCAGCAGGTGATAGAGTTACTCCAATTGTGCGGTGAAGCAGGAAGAAAAAGAAGGGACATCTAAGAGCGTTCCATATAGCTAAGTGTAAATTTATTTATAAATCGTGGTACAATCCATAAAAGAGCGCATATAGGAAGCGCTGTTTAAAAACAAAGGACACCAACAAACGGAGATGGAACCATCTCCGTTTGTTGGTGTCCTTTGTTTTTAAACAGCGCTTCCTATATGCGCTCTTTTATGGATTGTACCACGATTTATAAATAAATTTACACTTAGCTATATGGAACGCTCTTAGATGTCCCTTCTTTTTCTTCCTGCTTCACCGCACAATTGGAGTAACTCTATCACCTGCTGCATTGGAGGATTAGCTGCCGGATATATTTTTCAATCTTCAGATCAGCTGTCCCGGACCTCTCCAGCATTGGTGGTAATTATGCCTCTTTTGATCTTCTTTCTGGTAAGCAGTTTATTTGCTCAGTTACGCTGAAGAATTTGGGTGTCTTATATCAAGAAGAATTTAGACAGAGGAGGATACAAATTTATGTCTTTTATGGGACTTTTTCTGTTCATTTTTATTCATTTTTTCTCAAGTTTTTGCGCTGCACTTTACTTTGTTTATTATGTTATTTGGGCTTGGTGTTAACCCTTAAGTGTTCAGCCTGCAAGTAAATTCAGTTTGTTGATGTTTTGCGCTGATTGTATACATCTTTTGCCAGGCACCTGTTGTTCCACTAGCTTCAGCTCTCCTGCACTCTGCAGCTATGGGTGTCGCCAGCTTCACCTGTTGCCTAATATATGATTCCTTCCTGCTACTTCTTGTCCAGCCCCTCATGTGCTTCTCTATTTAAATCCCAAAATTTCTGTGGAATGTTGAGGACGAAATCCAGACTGAAGGGGATTAAGAAGGCTATTATCAGCAAGATGGACGCTCAGTCAGTTGTAGACTAGTCAACTAGTTGTTTTAAAGAATTAAGGAATTGGGGAATATGCCAGAAGAAAGGGAGAGATTGAAGCTGTGGGTTAGAGAGTGCAGAATAGATCCTCGTGAATTGTATCCATCTTCTGTTTGAAGTGCTTGGCAGGGACAGGATGATAAGTTTTTTAATGAGGGTGATGAAATAGATCTGCTTGGCCGTGAGGAGGCTGGAATTGTATTTTTGGAGGGCAGATTTATACTGGCTGAAATCTTTCTGGGACTTCGTCTTACACCACAGGTGCTCGAGAGCGCGGCTGTGTTTTTTCAGACTTCTAGTGTGATCTGTTTGCCAGGGTTGAAGGGGCGGGGCCTGACTCTGTGTGTGGTGAGGAGGGCCAGTGTGTCCAGTGAGGCTAGAAGTAAAGTGTTGTAGACAGAGGTGGCTAAGTTGGTGCAGGACAGAGGTGCGATTTTGTCATAGAGGTGGTCAGTAGCAGAGATGGCTTGAGATGGCGAAGGTTTCTACCGTTAGGTGTATGGAGGGTGAAGAGGCAGAGGTGAGGGAGAGAGTGAAGTTAATAAGGTAGTGATCAGAGAGAGGGTAAGGATAGTTGGAGAGGTTGCATGGAGTGCATAGGTGGGAAAAAAAACGAGGTCAAGGTTGTTGCCTTCAGAGTGAGTAGGAGCATGTATCCATTGCTTCAGGTCAAAGGAGGAGGTTAGATTAATTAGTTTGGAAGTTGCAGGAATGTTAGTATTAGTAGGGATGTTGAAGTCCTCAAGAATGATTGTGGGGATTTCAGAAGAGAGAAAGTAGGGTAGCCAGACAGAGAAGTCATCAAGAAAGGATGACACTGGACCAGGGGGCTGGCAAATCACGGCTATCCTTAGAGAAACTGGGGAGAAGAGACAAATGCAGTGCGCCTGAAATGAAGAGAGTTACAGAGAGTGAGGTGGGTGAAGTACTTGAAAGGTGCTATATGGGTCTAAAAGGATTCCAACACTCCCTCCTTTGCAACCACTGGGTCTGGGGGAGGGAGTCCAAAGAAGACCACCGTGGGATAGAGCAGCAGAAGACGCAGTGTCTGATTCGTGAAGCCAGGTTTCGGTAATGGCAAGTAGATTAAATGAGTTAGCGATAAAGAGATTGTGGAGGGAGGTGAGTTTGTTACAGACAGAGTGAGCATTCCAAAGGGCGCAAGAAAAGAAGTCTGGTCTTGGGAAGAAGAGAAATGGGAACTAGATTGTGTGCATTGCGGCTGCAGCCAGAGGGTGTATGATAATGGGCGTGTTGAGTACAGTTAGATGAAGGAGGCCCAGGGTTTGGGGCTACATCACCAGAGGATAAGAGAAGCATAAGGGTGAGGGAGGTAATGTGGGAGTGTGATTTATATGAGGGGACATGCCCCAGTGGTTTGGAGTATTGGGTATGTGGATTTAGAATTAGCCAGAGTTGGTGAGTGCAGTAATATGGAGAGGACAGAATTGAGGGTGATATATATAAGGTGTGGGGTGGACAAGAGGGGTGCAGGAGAGATAGTTTAAGGATAGAAGACACAGCTGTCAGAAGGAGTGGTAGACATTGCATTTTAGAAGGAGGAGGAAGAGCTGAAAGTGTAAACAAGGTCACCTATATTGTATGTTTCAAGGTGTTTTCTTGTGTTCCTTCGCTTTGTGCATTTGCTGAAGTGCAGAGTCAGAAGTGCTCCCACTTAAAGAAATAGCCCCACTTTGAGAAAGAACTCCATCTGCAAACGTGCCACCCCTTGGCAAACGTGCCTTTCCCAAAAGATGCGTAGTTATATACTGCTAGCAATGGGGGGTAGGGTGCTTAATTGCTAATCAGAAAGTTAATAAAACAAAGCTGGCTATGCCGAGAAAAATTCTCACTTCAGAAACAGACTTATAGGTACATAGCTAATAAAGATAAGGAGGCCATAATTTAAAGGAAAGGCATAGGGGGAAACAAAAACAATAGCAGTGGACAATCTACAGATGTTTAAGCAAAAGAGCATACCAAAGTTAAGAGACTTATGCCGCATACACACGAGCGAACTTTACGGCAGACTTGGTCCGGCAGGACCGGATTCCGTCAGGTAATTGGATCGTGTGTGGGCTCCAGCAGACTTTTTTTCCCCAAAAGTTCGACGGACCTAGAAATGAAACCTGTTTCAAATCTTTCCGACGGACTCGGCTTTCTAGCGTACAAACCGTTCGTCTGTGTGCAAGTCCGACGGACCAAAACTGACGCATGCTCTGAAGCAAGTACAAGACGGAAGCGCTCGGTCTGGTAAAACTAGCCTTCATATTGAAGCTAGCACATTCCTCACGCTGCTAATTCTGTGATCTTTTAATACAGCGCATTCTCACAAACTACTTTCTTCATTATTTCTCCTCATGTCATGACTAATATAATAGTTTTTAAAAGTCAGATCTCCATAAATAATGTAGCAAAATATTTTTTATACTCCTCTTTTTAACTTTTATATTTCATCAATATCTATTTTACAATTTGTGATAAATTCTAAAAAAACTAATGATTTAAATGTTTAATTTTTTTAGGGAGTTTCAAGTTACCACAATAACCTTATTATTTTGTATTGTTTTAATGAACCTTAATGAGGTTGGTGTCCCTTGTTAATTTGACATAGGGGGGTTATTTTCAAAAGGCAAATTCATTTAGCACTACAAGTGCAAAGTGCACTTGAAATTGCACTGAAAGAGCACTTGGAAGTGCAGTCGCTGTGGATCCGATGGGCACATGCAAGGAAACCAAAAATAAATCATTTTATCTTGCACATGATTGGATGATAAAATCAGCAGAGCTTCCTCTCATTTCAGATCTTCCCCTCAGATTTACAGCGACTGCACTTCCAACAAGTGCATTTGCAGTGCAATTTATAAAGTGCACTTTGCACTTGTACTTTGCACTTGAATTGAAAAAAGATTTTGCCTTTTGTAAATAACCCTCATAGTCTTTTTGACATGTACCTGCCTACTCACAAACAAAATGTCCTTTTTGAATAAAGTGAAGGGTTAATGTGTGGGTGTGGCGCTGTCCTAATTCATAGAAATACTTGGTAAATCGTGTGTAGCCAAATCCCATATGTAAAGTCGCATATAAAGTGTAAACCAAAATTGCAAATAAAAAATTCAACGAAAATAAAACCAAACATAAAACAGCAAAGTGACCCCCTTTGGAGTGTGTAGGTGTAACGTTGTCCTAGTTTAAAAAATACTTTGTAAGTCGTGTGTAGCCAAATCCCACATGTAAAGTCGCATGTAAATTATAAACAAAACATGAACAAAATCGCATATAGCAAATTTAACGGCTAGGTTGGCCCCCTTTGAATTGGGGGAGGGGGGAAAGGGGACCGGGGATGAAATCAAAAAATGACTTTAGCCAAAACTATTCCATCCGCATAAAAACCCCATATAGTGATTGATTTAAAAGTCTTTGACAAACATAACATTGCTGAATAATTACATAGGTTAAATCGTGACTAGTGCTCAGTGCAACTTAAGTGAAAAACTTAACATCTTTGTAAAACAAGGCAGGTATTTGTATTAATCTTGGTGACCAGGTGCTCATGTCTTGTGATCATGCGGACACTCACCAGCTTCTTTAACCCCTGCGGGGGTAATGCGCAGTCACAGTGTATGCCACTGTGCGGCAATCCACAGGCTGTTTCTGGGTCACGGTGACGTTTTAGGCATAAGAGAAGAAAGAGGAGATTCCATAGCGTAAAACCATAAAACACTCTTTATTGAACGCAGATGACAGAATGGTACTCACATTTAAGCAGTTTATAATAGGCAACCATGTGTCATCAAAACAGAAGAGCGTCAGATATAAGTTGGTGATCCTCTGGGAGATGATGCAAAAGCGTCAAAATAGGCCACGCCCTGCGCGTTTCGTCATAGGGACGTCAACTGGAGCGTGCCCCCTTTGCGTCACCTCCCCTCCACTTATTTCCTGTTTTTACAACTGGAGCGTCCTAGTGGAGAAAAAAGTGGAGAAAATGGAAAAAAATGGAAACAGTGGAAGAAATCGCATAAAGGACTGCTGCCTCCACAGATGTGATTTCCACCAAGGTGGAAAAAACAGAAGGTAAGTGAAGGGTTAGTGTGTGGGTGTGGCGCTGTCCTAATTCATAGAAATACTTGGTAAATCGTGTGTAGCCAAATCCCATATGTAAAGTCGCATATAAAGTATAGACCAAAATTGCAAATAAAAAATTTAACGAAAATAAAACCAAACATAAAACAGCAAAGTGACCCCCTGGAGTGTGTAGGTGTAACGTTGTTCTAGTTTAAAAAATACTTTGTAAGTCGTGTGTAGCCAAATCCCACATGTAAAGTCGCATATAAATTATAAACAAAATATGAACAAAATCGCATATAGCAAATTTAACGGATAGGTTGGCCCCCTTTGAATTGGGGAAGGGGGGAAAGGGCACAGGGGATGAAATAAAAGAATGACTTTAGCCAAAACTATTCCATCCGCATAAAAACCCCATATAGCGATTGATTTAAAAGTCTTTGACAAACATAACATTGCTGAATAATTACATAGGTTAAATCGTGACTAGTGCTCAGTGCAACTTAAGTGAAAAACTTGACATCTTTGTGCAGTCACGGTGTATGCCACTGTGCGGCAATCCACAGGCTGTTTCTGGGTCACGGTGATGTTTTAGGCAGCTTCTTTAACCCCTGTGGGGGTAATGCGCAGTCACAGTGTATGCCACTGTGCAGCAATCCACAGGCTGTTTCTGGGTCACGGTGACGTTTTAGGCATAAGAGAAGAAAGAGGAGATTCCATAGCGTAAAACCATAAAACACTCTTTATTGAACGCAGATGACAGAATGGTACTCACATTTAAGCAGTTTATAATAGACAACCATGTGTCATCAAAACAGAAGAGCGTCAGATATAAGTTGGTGATCCTCTGGGAGATGATTCAAAATAGGCCACACCCTACGCATTTCGTCATAGGGACGCCAACTGGAGCGTGCCCCCTTTACGTCACCTCCCCTCCTTTTATACTATGCGATGTGCTGCATGCTTGCACACCGGAAACCTCCGGCGGCCATTTTCCCTTAGGTTTTTGCGCGGCCATCTTGCATGTGGCTATTGCAGACCGGAGCCATGTGTATAAACCTTTAGTGGAATATCCCTAGTGTTGTAAAAACAGGAAATAAGCGGAGGGGAGGTGACGCAAAGGGGGCACGCTCCAGTTGTAAAAACAGGAAATAAGCGGAGGGGAGGTGACGCAAAGGGGGCACGCTCCAGTTGACGTCCCTATGACAAAACGCGCAGGGCGTGGCCTATTTTGACGCTTTTGCATCATCTCCCAGAGGATCACCAACTTATATCTGACGCTCTTCTGTTTTGATGACACATGGTTGTCTATTATAAACTGCTTAAATGTGAGTACCATTCTGTCATCTGCGTTCAATAAAGAGTGTTTTATGGTTTTACGCTATGGAATCTCCTCTTTCTTCTCTTATGCCTAAAACGTCACCATGACCCAGAAACAGCCTGTGGATTGCCGCACAGTGGCATACACTGTGACTGCGCATTACCCCCGCAGGGGTTAAAGAAGCTGGTGAGTGTCCGCATGATCACAAGACACGAGCACCTGGTCACCAAGATTAATACAAATACCTGCCTTGTTTTACAAAGATGTTAAGTTTTTCACTTAAGTTGCACTGAGCACTAGTCACGATTTAACCTATGTAATTATTCAGCAATGTTATGTTTGTCAAAGACTTTTAAATCAATCACTATATGGGGTTTTTATGCGGATGGAATAGTTTTGGCTAAAGTCATTTTTTGATTTCATCCCCTGTCCCCTTTCCCCCCTCCCCCAATTCAAAGGGGGCCAACCTAGCCGTTAAATTTGCTATATGCGATTTTGTTCATGTTTTGTTTATAATTTACATGCGACTTTGTAAGTTGTGTGTAGCCAAATCCCACATGTAAAGTATTTTTTAAACTAGGACAACGTTACACCTACACACTCCAAAGGGGGTCACTTTGCTGTTTTATGTTTGGTTTTATTTTCGTTTTTTTTTATTTGCAATTTTGGTTTACACTTTATATGCGACTTCACATATGGGATTTGGCTACACACGATTTACCAAGTATTTCTATGAATTAGGACAGCGCCACACCCACACACTAACCCTTCACTTACCTTCTGTTTTTTCCACCTTGGTGGAAATCACATCTGTGGAGGCAGCAGTCCTTTATGCGATTTCTTTTATGCGATTTCTTCCATTGTTTCCATTTTTTTCCATTTTCTCCACTTTTTTAATTTTCTGTTCCGTTGCGCGGATACACCACTCATATTTCATTACCTTTTTGAATAAAAACACATAGTAAATAATTTTTGGTAAATAAAATAGCCATTTATTCTGGGAAAAACATAAATGAGGAAGGCAACACCAGAGACACTTTTGGGATGTGTGAAGCCTTTTGTCCCCCAGGGCACACATCAAGTCAGTGGAAATCAAAATTGGGATCTTGCGGAGTCCATAGAATAGGGAGAACAATCTGCGTCTTCTGTCAGACCAGACTGAAGCCAGGCAATCATTTTCGACTGTTCCGTGGAGCCTTCCCTGCACGCTGCCCTGCAGCCTTCCCTCCACGCTTCTCTGCAGCCTTCCTTGGAGGCTGTGCCTCTGGTGGTGTACTTGTGGCAGGAGGAGGAGGAGGAGGAGGAGGGGCTTCATCCGAAATATGGCTTGTTTGAGTAAGCTGGCCCCTCAACCCCTTCTGAAGGGCCTCATAAAAAATCCCCTCACAGAGGAGGTGTTGCCCCTTCTCAAGTTCCGTTAACCTGGTGGTCAAATAAGTACCATAGGCCTCTTCAGCTTCGAGGGGCTTACTGAGCATTTGGCTGGCTTCCCGCATGAGGGCAAGTGATTCCTCCTCTGTTCGGGTCATCTTCCTGGGCCTATTGGTGGTAATGCGGAGGGGAGGCACCTGGCATTTAGTGAGGATTCTACTGGGCCCAGCCACCTCCGGCCTGCCACTGGGCATGGCCTCCTTTTCTCTACCACTGGGCAATGCCTCCTCCTCTCTACCACTGGGCACGGCCTTCTCCTGGCTGAGCTCATCCTGTGTATAAAAAAAGGGACATACCGTAGTTGTAATTTTTGCTTCCTCAATCACACACAATTTTCAGCTCATGACTTTCAAATATAATTAGAAACAAATAGAAAAGGCTATCATTATGACCCCAACATTATTCTAGCTGTTCACCAATCTTTGAAGTACATTTTTGGTCACTACTGTCTAGTGATATGTATACATAATAATAATTATGAGTAAATCATTGATTTTTAAGCAATTCAAACATTTTAATTTACATCGTTAATATTTACACAATCCAAAATTACCAAAAAAAAACCTATACCTGGCTGCAGCTGGGCACATTCACTTCATCAAGGATGAAGGGGCCCGGTTCTTCCTGGGACGTCTCAGCTGCGGTGGAGGGAAGGGTGGAGGTGGAGGGAAGGGTCGAAAGCGATTGCCTTGCTTCTGTCTGGTCATCCAGAAATCTCAGTTTGGGGTAGTACCACAGCTTGGGGACATAAACCTTGTCGGCTGCTGCTCCTGATTTGAGGGAATCCTGTATCTTCTTGTGTTCCTGCCTGTACATATTCCGCAAGATCCCAATTTTATTTTCCACTAACTTAATGTCTGCCTGGGGGACTTGAGTCTATACAAGCTCCAGAAGTCTCCCCAGTGTTGCCTGCCTTGCTTGCTTATTAAAATACAAGGGGTGCTTGACCTCCCACAGGTTTCTGTTCTCTTGATAGAGGTCAATAAACTGAGTGAAAAAATCCTCCTCCTTAAAGGGATTCATTTTTTCTGAAAGACAAGACACAAGATCAAAGCTGTAATGTCAGTCCAAACTCCCAGTATTATTTTTTACAGAATATGGGGTGCACACACACACACACACACACACACACACATATACATACACATACATACACACACATACATACACACACACACACACACACATACACAAAACACACACTCATGTTCAATCTTTACCTTCATTTATGATGCTCGCTACTTCCATAAGGACATACGTAGACCTGCGAACTAGCTTTATATACACTGAGCATGTGTCATGCTCCGCCTGCGTCGGCCGCCCCTGATGTTCTTTAGGATGATTTTTCCCCACCCCTTCACTCTTCGTTGTGCAGTGGGAGTATATAGAGAAAGATGGCGGAGAGATTATCTGGAACTAGCACGGAGGAAAGCCCGGAGCCACAAACATCCAGATCCAGGAGGAGATATAAGGCCACCAACATGGCCTTTGAAGAGATGGTGGAGATGGTGGCCATATTGAGGAGGGAGGACTATGATGGCAAAAAAGGACCGTACACCACAAACCAAATTGCGGAAGGACAAAATAATGTCCTCAGTTGTCACCACTATTGAGGAAAAATTTGGCATTAAACGGGCTAAAGAACAATTGAGGATGCGCTGGTCTGACCTAAAAACTAGGGAACCTGAACAATATTGGTGAATCAAGAAGGTGCTTAAAAAAAGTAAGTACTTGTTGTGTGTTCCTATTGAGATACTTAACTTGCATGCTGATCCATATGCCTTTCGTTTTTTACAGCATCGTTCGTAAAGATCGTTCTTTTTAAACTACATATGATTATAATAAAATGGCGTTTGTTTTGCAAGAAATACGATGGTACAGGGTTATACATACATTTAGGTCTTGATTATTTGTTGTATTAAAATAAGTTTTGGTTGTGTAGATGTGTTTGAAACTAGAATGCTTATTAAAAAATGATTCAGTGTAATGTAAGGACAGGACACAGCAGCTGTTTCCACATCTGGACTCACGAGCACTAGTGTACTGTGTGACACCAGAGAACATTTTTGAGGGTAATCAACAGAGGGGCTCCAGGGGATACTTGAGGTGTCTCCATCTGTGAAACTTGCATAAAAATGTTAAGTATTGCAGTTTTGTTAAAAGTGCATTTGAATCCTGTCTTAAAAAAAAAAAAAAAACACACACACAATTGTACACCACTTCAAAGCAAGGTTTCATATTCCTATTTCTGGCCAGAAATATCACTGTGTTAAGTATACCTTTTGTTTCATTCTCATAGGGGAGAAAAGACAGACAACAGTCAGAGGATCCCAGGACCCCCCCCCCAAGTCACCAGCCTGAATTTGGAATTACCCCAAGCCCCAGCCCAAGACCACGCCCACCCGACGATCTTGAAGAAGGAGAGGTGGAGTAAGTGGGCGAGATTTGCACCCCACCAAGTGAGTGACTGACACCCCAGCTTAAGGTAATCTATTTAGGCGTGCATATTTCTAAATACATTTTTCTATACAAATTTTAGGTGATGTTCTGGTTGTGGAAGGCCAAGCGGCGGAGCCATTTAGCACAGACAGTGCTCAAAGACTGATTCGGCAGAAATTGGTGTGGAATAGCCAAATTGATCGAATGCGAGAACAAATTGACAGCATGAGAAATCGGCTGGACAGCATGCAACAGGAAATGAAGAACATGATTGATGTTTTGGGCAGAATCTAATCATTTTTTGCCTAAAAACATCAATCATGTTCTTCATTTCATTGTAAGATATTCTATTTTTTTTTATTCTTTTAAAGTTGTGAAATAGTAATAGCAAAATTTAGCAGATGCACACGGTGTGTCATCATGTGCTATCTGCCATTAGGGATCTCAATGTACTTGTTTTGTGTTTGCAACCCCTTCCTCATAATAATGTTAGTTTGTGAGAGGAAAAAAGGGATTGCACACACAAAACATGTCCATTGATCCCCCATGATGGGAGATAGCACATGTTGACTTTATCCATTTGGACTCACAATTTGTGTGCATCTGCTAAATTTTTCTTTTACATGGGTGACATTACCAGCACAGTTTTTGACATGTTGAACTTTGTATTGTATTTTCCTGTTGTTTTTTTTATTATTATTATGTGTGAACAAACCCTGTTGTCAAGCCAAAATTTGTCTAGAAAAATATTTTTGGAGAAATATGCCTAAAATAACCCCTTTGGAAGACTATGTAAGGAATCGGGGTTAAATGAAATGTGCAGGCGGCTGCATCCTGAAGAATGCACCTATACATATTATTCTAAAACACACAATTCCTTATCAAGAATTGATCTGGTTTTGTGCTCTGCTCATGCCTAGTTGATGTTAAAATAGAACCTCGTGGAATTTCAGATCATTCTCCTCTGTTAGTTAAGCTAACATCAGGGCATCGGGTATCTAATATGCTGTGGCAGCTAAACCCCTTTTGGCTTGAGCTATTCCCCAAAGAAGATGTAATCCCTGCCCTCATTGAGGATTTTTGGTCCCTCATTTTG
>NC_133332.1:260393593-260576093 GCF_042186555.1 Aquarana catesbeiana | reverse complement strand
GTGGTGGGCAGAGCTTACAACTAGAGCTTTGATATCATGAAAGAACACATGACTAGGGGCCTAATATTTGAGTATTAAATAAGTTGCTAGAATCAGACCCTAGACTAGTCCGCTTTTTGGCCTAGAGGAAATTCCAACTTAATAAAACTGTACTTTCCATTGCCATGAACTAGAAGGCACTATCTCAACTGCTGCCTACAAAGTGCAATAACACATAGCAATTAATAAGAAAGGACAAAGCTTTGCAATTTTAATAAATTAGTCATGTGGGAGATTCAAACTTGCAACTATTTCACTTGCTAGCCTGTGTCTTATATACAAGGCCACTGCCTCAGATGGTGAAGGGCTTCCCAAAGTAGACCTTTCATTTAATGGAATACCATATGACTAATGCATTCATAATTTGAATATTTTACTTAATTGCTACCATCAGATCCTAGGCTAGTCTGCCACATGGCCTAGAGGAAATTCCCATTTGATAAAACTGTACTTTTAAGAGTCCATTGCCATGAACCACAGGGCACTATCTCAACTGATGCCTACACAGTGCAATAATCCATAGAAATGAATAAGAAAGGATAAGTCCTCTGAAAGTTGATTGGTTGATTTAGGTTTTTGCAATTTTAATAAATGAATCTGAAAAGGTGGTCACCTGGGGATTTGAACTGACAACCATTTTACTTGGTAGCCCAATGTGTTACATACAAGACCATTGCCTCAGATGGGGGGTGGGGCTCAAAACTAGACCTTTAATTTAATGGCATACCATATGACTAGTGCATTAATATTTGAATATTTTACTAAATTGCTACCATCAGACCATCAGTTTATGTAATTTTCAGAAATGAATCATGAAAAGGTGGTTGCTTGAGGATTTGAACTTGCAGGCTTATAATTTGTGAGATCAGCAGCACACATGCAGGGCCACTGTCTTGGATGGTGGGCTGAGCTTAAAACTAGAGCTTTACTATCATGAAATAACACATGACTAGGGGCTTAATATTTGAATATTAAATAAGTTCCTACCATCATTGATCATCATCAATTAATAAGAAAGGATAAAACTTTGCAGTTTTAATAAATGAGTCAATTGGGGATTTGAACTTGCAATTATTTCACTTGCCAGCCCAACGTCTTACTATCAGACCTAAACTAGTCTGCCACTTGGCCTAGAGGAAATTCCCATTTGGTAAAACTGTACTTTTAAGAGTCTATTGCCATGAACCACAGGGCACTATCTCAACTGATGCCTACACAGTGCAATAATCCATAGACATTAATAAGAAAGGATAATTCCTCTGAAAGTTGATTGATTGATTTAGGTTTTTGCAATTTTAATAAATATATCTGAAAAGGTGGTCACCTGGGAATTTGAACTCACAACCATTTTACTTGCTAGTTCAGTGCCTTACCTATCAGGTCACTGCCCAAGATGATGAGTGGGGCCCAAAACTGGGCATTTAATGGAATACCATATGAGGAGTGGCTTAATATTCATACAACTTACTAAACTGCTACTATCTGCCCTAGAAGAATTTCTCACTTGGCCTAGAGGAAATTCCCATCTGGCAAAACTGTACCTTCAAGAGTTCATTACCACAGAGCACTGTATCAACTGTTGCTTGCAAAGTGCAGTAATCCATAGACATTAATGAGAAAGGATAAATCCTCCAAAAGTTGATTGAATGCTTTAAGTTGTTGCAATTTTAATAAATTAATCTGAAAAGGTGGTCAACTGGGGATTTGAATTCGCAACCATTATGATTACTGGCCCAGTGTCTTACCTATAAGGCCACTGCTTCAGATTGTGGGTGGGGGCTCAAAACTAGACCTTTAATTTCATGGATTAACTAATGATTATTGGATTAATATTCACATAATTTACTAAACTGTGTAATGTGGGATCAGAGGCTCCCAGGTTGCTCAACTTTTCAGCGTTTGCAAAGCACAGACCGTCAGATTGAAAAGCCTATATTTTCATCAGGCATTGCAGAGTGCTGTGGTAATCTGAACGTCACATGCATTTATTGGCCTGCGTTAGGCACTCATGCCAATAGCTTTCTGCCAGGGAAGCAATAGCAATTCAGTCTGGTTGTTTTGACATCTGCTTCTGTAGCACAGCATGTAAGCAGCTGAAGTTTGAAACAGAGGGCCTTAGGTTTGCTTCCAAGGAGTGAGTGAAAAGGGCTCCTCAAATTGCTTTATAAAACTTTGGGGGTTGTGTTAAGGGTGGATGAAATGGTCATTACTTGACTAAGTTGATGGTGCGGATTACCATCAATTGGGTTTGAGTCAGGGGCGGATCCAGAGTCTAGTCTCGGGAGGGGCACTGCCAGAAAATATATTTTTTCTGGGTACATCTATCGGGGAAATTGCTGGTGTTGGCGCTTCAATCATCACGGCACCATGGTTGTTATGGTGTCAGGATGATTGAAGCGCATTATTACTATTATTACATTGTTATAAAAAATTAAATAGTTTAACTCACCATAATGCAGAATCAGTGGGAGCCCCGAGTGTGTCACTTGCCACGTCACCTGTCACCAGATGCATATTGTCACTTGCCACGTCGCCTGCCACATGTTGCGGATTGTCACTTGCCACGTCGCCTGTCACCAGATGCAGATTGTCACTTGCCACGTTGCGGATTGTCACTTGCCATGTCACTTGCCACGTCGCCTGCCACATGTTGCTGATTGTCACTTGCCACATCACCTGTCACCAGATGCAGATTGTCACTTGCCACGTCGCCTGCCACATGTTGCGGATTGTCACTTGCCACGTCGCCTGTCACCAGATGCAGATTGTCTCTTGCCACGTCGCCTGCCACATGTTGCGGATTGTCACTTGCCACGTCGCCTGTCTCCAGATGCAGATTGTCACTTGCCACGTCGCCTGCCACGTTGCGGATTGTCACTTGCATGTCACTTGCCACGTCGCCTGCCACATGTTGCAGATTGTCACTTGCCATGTCGCCTGTCACCAGATGCAGATTGTCACTTGCCACCTGCTAAGGTGGTCTCTTGTGTCCCAGAGACAGGCAGCAGAGAGATGATGTAATCTCTCTGCTGCCGCAGCTGCCTGCATGGTGGGGGGGAACTGCAGGGATGCAGGGCGGGCGGTGAGAGATGATGTCATCTCTCTGCTCCCCCGCCCGCCTGCTCCCTGATTGGCCACACATGTCAGCGGTGCTCTGTCACCTATGGAGCCGCCCGGCGGCTCTTTTACTCACAGAGCCGCCCAGCGGCTCTTTTACTCACAGAGCCGCCCAGCGGCTCTCTCTCTCACGGAGCCGCCCGGTGGCTCTTTTACTCACGGAGCCGCCCAGCGGCTCTCTCTCTCACGGAGCCGCCCGGCGTCTCTTTTACTCACGGAGCCGCCCGGCGGCTCTCTCTCTCACGGAGCTGCCCGGCGGCTCTTTTACTCACGGAGCCGCCCAGCATCTCTCTCTCTCACGGAGCCGCCCGGCGGCTCTCTCACAGTGACACTCACCTGCATTTCTCGGAGGGGGCAATTGCCCCGTTGCCTCCCACCTGGATCCGCCCCTGGTTTGAGTGGACCTTAGAACTGGGACAGGAATACTGTGATGGAGAAGAGCATGGTGATGAAAAATATAAGATTCATTGGTAAAATGCCTTAAAAAAACACAAAAGTTCCTTTCTAGGTCGTAAAGCGATTGTGATTTTTTTTTAAAACAAGATTTTGCAAACATGTTATACTTATCTCCTCTATGCAGTTGGTTTTGCACAGAACAGCCTGGATCCTCCTTTTCCTGGGTCCCTCTTCGGCTCTTCTGGCCCCTCCCTCCTGTTGCGTGCGCCCACAGCAAGCAGCTTGCTATGAGGGTACCAAAGCCGATCACAGCTCTCTGTGTCCAGTCAAACACGGAGCTGTGGCTCGGCCCGGCCCCCTCTCTCTCCTGATTGGTAACTGACTTTCATTGACAGCCACGGGAGCCAACGCATAGAATGCATTAAGATAAAAAACCTTCTGCCTCTATAACTCCTTTAAGATGGTGATTGGCACTTATTGATCTTTGAGGTTCTTTGCTAAGCCTTCAGCACCCACTGTACAAACTCTCATGTGCTTTTTATGTTCAATTCGCCCTTTATTGCACAGTATCCACTGCTTGTGGTTTTCACTCACATGGTTTCAAGGACACCTCCTTGATGGTTACATGGCTGGAACTAATTTAATTGAAGCTTCATTCACATGGTGCCATGGTTACTCAGTGAGAAGGTCTGCTACTTAACCTCTCATTACACAGAGACACCCCTTTTCCACAAATCACATAGTTGCTCTTCTTCCCCAAACAGCTCCGAATGGACATGTGCTTTGGGAATTTAACTCATTAACTTCAGATTCCACATTCACCGCCCTCCATGCTGCACCACAGACGTGGTCGCGCAAGCCTGACAGCAGCGCCTGTACAATGTACATCATAGATTCAAGCTGCAAAGTGTAGTAACCCATAGCAACCGATATGAAGAAGATTAATTGCTATTGGTTTCAGCAGTTTGTAAAACGTTAATAAATTAATGAATCTGAAAAAATTACAACCTGAGGACTCAAACTCACAACCATTTTGTTAATGAGATCACCAACATACCCCCAAGGCTATAGACTCATATGGTGGGTGTTTTCTCAAACCAGAGTTGTAATATCATGTCGTACCATATCATCAGTGGTTTATTGTTCAAACATTGTATTAAATAGCCAGCATCTCACAAAAACTAGTCTCCCAATTAACCTTCCATAGGATATTCCCATCTGCTAAAACTCTCCTTTCAAAAGTTAATTCCCTTGAAACATAGGACATCATCTTAACGGATGCCATTATCTTCAAGATCGTTCACTCATATTCAAACTCACAACCCTTTGCATATAATAACACCAGGATACACTCAATGCCATGGCCTCAGATCATCTCAACAAATGACATTATCTTCAAGATCTTCCACCAGACATGCCCTCCTTCTCTACTCCATTAACAGTCTCCAACGCTGACCTGGTTTACTAAGGAATCTTCTCATCTGGTAAAAATGTATTTTCAACAGTCCATTCTCTTGAACCACAGGGCACAATCTTAACTGCTGCCTTAATCCTCAGTAAAGATGTCTGAAAACGTAGTTAACTGAGGCTTAGTGTTGGGCGAACAGTTCAGCCTAAGCAGCCCAAGAGTTCAGGCCAAACATTGGCTGGTTGCAAATTAGGGTGTTCCCCGAGCGGGGCAGAGTGTTCGTCCCACCGAATGCGCTGCACAGTGCATTCTGCACCCCAGTTTGGGCAAAGCTTTGTCCACTCAGGGCACAGTAAAAGCTGGTTGTTAAGGAGCAGGGCCCCTACTCTGCCCCCCACCCCAAAGCACCCTTTCCCCATTTTGATGAGAACACGGGTCTCTTCCCCACAACTCTGGGCTGTGGTTGTGGGGGTCTGCAGGTTGGGTGCTTATCAGACTCTGGAAGCCCACTTTAACCACTTGCCGACCGCCGCACGACTATATACGTCGGCAGAATGGCACGGGCAGGCAAAAGGACGTGTATGTACGTCCTTGCCTGCCCGCGGGTGGGGGGTCCGATCGGACCCCCCCCCGGTGCCTGCGGCGGTCGGCAAATCTTCTCCGGCGATCGGAGGTGAGGGGGAGGCCATCCATTCGTGGCCCCCCCCTCGCGATCGCTCTCAGCCAATGGCATCATTTCCCTGCCTCTGTATTGTACACAGAGGCAGAGGAAATGATGTCATCTCTCCTCGGCTCGGTATTTTCCGTTCCGGGCCGAGGAGAGAAGACTGCAATGTAAGTGCACAACACACACACACACAGTAGAACATGCCAGGCACACAAAACACCCCGATCCCCCCCCCCGATCGCCCCCCGATCACCCCCCAATCACCCCCCCCCCTGTCACAAACTGACACCAGCAGGTTTTTTTTTTTTTTTTTTTTGATTACTGCATGGTGTCAGTTTGTGACAGTTACAGTGTTAGGGCAGTGAGTGTTAGGCCCCCTGTAGGTCTAGGGTACCCCCCTAACCCCCCCTAATAAAGTTTTAACCCCTTGATCACCCCCTGTCACCAGTGTCGCTAAGCGATCATTTTTCTGATCGCTGTATTAGTGTCGCTGGTGACGCTAGTTAGGGACGTAAATATTTAGGTTCCCCGTCAGCGTTTTATAGCGACAGGGACCCCCATATACTACCTAATAAATGTTTTAACCCCTTGATTGCCCCCTAGTTAACCCTTTCACCACTGATCACCGTATAAGTGTTACGGGTGACGCTGGTTAGTTTGTTTATTTTTTATAGTGTCAGGGCACCCGCCGTTTATTACCGAATAAAGGTTTAGCCCCCTGATCACCCGACGGTGATATGCGTCGCCCCAGGCAGCGTCAGATTAGCGCCAGTACCGCTAACACCCACGCACGCAGCATACGCCTCCCTTAGTGGTATAGTATCTGTACAGATCAATATCTGATCCGATCAGATCTATACTAGCGTCCCCAGCAGTTTAGGGTTCCCAAAAACACAGTGTTAGCGGGATCAGCCCAGATACCTGCTAGCACCTGCATTTTGCCCCTCCGCCCAGCTCGGCCCAGCCCACCCAAGTGCAGTATCGATCGATCACTGTCACTTACAAAACACTAAACGCATAACTGCAGCGTTCGCAGAGTCAGGCCTGATCCCTGCGATCGCTAACAGTTTTTTTGGTAGCATTTTGGTGAAATGGCAAGCACCAGCCCCAGGCAGCGTCAGGTTAGTGCCAGTACCGCTAACACCCACGCACGCACCGTACACCTCCCTTAGTGTATAGTATCTGAACGGATCAATATCTGATCCGATCAGATCTATACTAGCGTCCCCAGCAGTTTAGGGTTCCCAAAAACGCAGTGTTAGCGGGATCAACCCAGATACCTGCTAGCACCTGTGTTTTGCCCCTCCGCCCGGCCCAGCCCAGCCCACCCAAGTGCAGTATCGATCGATCACTGTCACTTACAAAACACTAAACGCATAACTGCAGCGTTCGCAGAGTCAGGCCTGATCCCTGCGATCGCTAACAGTTTTTTTTGGTAGCGTTTTGGTGAACTGGCAAGCACCAGCCCCAGGCAGCGTCAGGTTAGTGCCAGTAGCGCTAACACCCACGCACGCACCGTACACCTCCCTTAGTGGTATAGTATCTGAACTGATCAATATCTGATCCGATCAGATCTATACTGGCGTCCCCAGCAGTTTAGGGTTCCCAAAAACGCAGTGTTAGCGGGATCAACCCAGATACCTGCTAGCACCTGCGTTTTGCCCCTCCGCCCGGCCCAGCCCAGCCCACCCAAGTGCAGTATCGATCGATCACTGTCACTTACAAAACACTAAATGCATAACTGCAGCGTTCGCAGAGTCAGGCCTGATCCCTGCGATCGTTAACAGTTTTTTTGGTAGCGTTTTGGTGAACTGGCAAGCGCCAGCGGCCTAGTACACCCCGGTCGTAGTCAAACCAGCACTGCAGTAACACTTGGTGACGTGGCGAGTCCCATAAGTGCAGTTCAAGCTGGTGAGGTGGCAAGCACAAATAGTGTCCCGCTGCCACCAAGAAGACAAACACAGGCCCGTCATGCCCATAGTGCCCTTCCTGCTGCATTCGCCAATCCTAATTGGGAACCCACCACTTCTGCAGCGCCCGTACTTCCCCCATTCACATCCCCAACCAAATGCAGTCGGCTGCATGAGAGGCATTTTTATGTCCTCCCGAGTACCCCTACCCAACGAACCCCCCCAAAAAAGATGTTGTGTCTGCAGCAAGTGCGGATATAGGCGTGACACCCGCTATTATTGTCCCTCCTGTCCTGACAATCCTGGTCTTTGCATTGGTGAATGTTTTGAACGCTACCATTCACTAGTTGAGTATTAGCGTAGGGTACAGCATTGCACAGACTAGGACACACTTTCACAGGGTCTCCCAAGATGCCATCGCATTTTGAGAGACCCGAACCTGGAACCGGTTACAGTTATAAAAGTTACAGTTACAAAAAAAGTGTAAAAAAAAAAAAAAAAAAAAAAAACACAAACAAAAATATAAAATAAAAAATAATAGTTGTAGTTTTATTGTTCTCTCTCTATTCTCTCTCTCTCTCTCTCTATTCTCTCTATTGTTCTGCTCTTTTTTACTGTATTCTATTCTGCAATGTTTTATTGTTATTATGTTTTATCATGTTTGCTTTTCAGGTCTGCAATTTTTTATACTTTACCGTTTACTGTGCTTTATTGTTAACCATTTTTTTGTCTTCAGGTACGCCATTCACGACTTTGAGTGGTTATACCAGAATGATGCCTGCAGGTTTAGGTATCATCTTGGTATCATTCTTTTCAGCCAGCGGTCGGCTTTCATGTAAAAGCAATCCTAGCGGCTAATTAGCCTCTAGACTGCTTTTACAAGCAGTGGGAGAGAATGCCCCCCCCCCCCCACCGTCTTCCGTGTTTTTCTCTGGCTCTCCTGTCTCAACAGGGAACCTGAGAATGCAGCTGGTGATTCAACCAGCTGACCATAGAGCTGATCAGAGACCAGAGTGGCTCCAAACATCTCTATGGCCTAAGAAACCGGAAGCTACGAGCATTTTATGACTTAGATTTCGCCGGATGTAAATAGCGCCATTGGGAAATTGGGAAAGCATTTTATCATACCGATCTTGGTGTGGTCAGATGCTTTGAGGGCAGAGGAGAAATCTAGGGTCTAATAGACCCCAATTTTTTCAAAAAAGAGTACCTGTCACTACCTATTGCTATCATAGGGGATATTTACATTCCCTGAGATAACAATAAAAATGATTAAAAAAAAAAAAAAAATGAAAGGAACAGTTTTAAAATAAGATAAAAAAGCAAAAAAATAATAAAGAAAAAAAAAAAAAAAAAAAAAAGCACCCCTGTCCCCCCTGCTCTCGCGCTAAGGCGAACGCAAGCGTCGGTCTGGCGTCAAATGTAAACAGCAATTGCACCATGCATGTGAGGTATCACCGCGACGGTCAGATCGAGGGCAGTAATTTTAGCAGTAGACCTCCTCTGTAAATCTAAAGTGGTAACCTGTAAAGGCTTTTAAAGGCTTTTAAAAATGTATTTATTTTGTTGTCACTGCACGTTTGTGCGCAATTGTAAAGCATGTCATGTTTGGTATCCATGTACTCGGCCTAAGATCATCTTTTTTATTTCATCAAATATTTGGGCAATATAGTGTGTTTTAGTGCATTAAAATGTAAAAAAGTGTGTTTTTTCCCCAAAAAATGCGTTTGAAAAATCGCTGCGCAAATACTGTGTGAAAAAAAAAAATGAAACACCCACCATTTTAATCTGTAGGGCATTTGCTTTAAAAAAATATATAATGTGTGGGGGTTCAAAGTAATTTTCTTGCAAAAAAAAAATAATTTTTTCATGTAATCAAAAAGTGTCAGAAAGGGCTTTGTCTTCAAGTGGTTAGAAGAGTGGGTGATGTGTGACATAAGCTTCTAAATGTTGTGCATAAAATGCCAGGACAGTTCAAACCCCCCCAAATGACCCCATTTTGGAAAGTAGACACCCCAAGCTATTTGCTGAGAGGCATGTCGAGTCCATGGAATATTTTATATTGTGACACAAGTTGCGGGAAAGAGACAAATTATTTTTTTTTTTTTTTTTTTTTTGCACAAAGTTGTCACTAAATTATATATTGCTCAAACATGCCATGGGAATATGTGAAATTACACCCCAAAATACATTCTGTTGCTTCTCCTGAGTACGGGGATACCACATGTGTGAGACTTTTTGGGAGCCTAGCCACGTATGGGACCCCGAAAACCAAGCACCGCCTTCAGGCTTTCTAAGGGCGTAAATTTTTGATTTCACTCTTCACTGCCTATCACAGTCTCGGAGGCCATGGAATGCCCAGGTGGCACAAACCCCCCCCAAATGACCCCATTTTGGAAAGTAGACACCCCAAGCTATTTGCTGAGAGGTATAGTGAGTATTTTGCAGACCTCACTTTTTGTCACAAAGTTTTGAAAATTAAAAAAAGAAAAAAAAAATTTTTTTTTTTGTCTTTCTTCATTTTCAAAAACAAATGAGAGCTGCAAAATACTCACCATGCCTCTCAGCAAATAGCTTGGGGTGTCTACTTTCCAAAATGGGGTCATTTGGGGGGGTTTGTGCCACCTGGGCATTCCATGGCCTCTGAAACTGTGATAGGCAGTGAAGAGTGAAATCAAAAATGTACACCCTTAGAAATCCTGAAGGCGGTGATTGGTTTTCGGGGTCCCGTACGCGGCTAGGCTCCTAAAAAGTCCCACACATGTGGTATCCCCGTACTCAAGAGAAGCAGCAGAATGTATTTTGGGGTGCAATTCCACATATGCCCATGACCTGTGTGAGCAATATATCATTTAGTGACAACTTTGTGCAAAAAAAAAACAAATAAAAAAATAAATTGTCACTTTCCCGCAACTTGTGTCAAAATATAAAATATTCCATGGACTCAACATGCCTCTCAGCAAATAGCTTGGGGTGTCTACTTTCCAAAATGGGGTCATTTGGGGGAGGTTTGTGCCATCTGGGCATTTTATGGCCTTCAAAACTGTGATAGGTAGTGAGGAGTAAAATCAAAAATGTACGCCCTTAGAAATCCTGAAGGCAGTGATTGGTTTTCGGGGCCCCGTATGCGGCTAGGCTCCCAAAAAGTCCCACACATGTGGTATCCCCATACTCAGGAGAAGCAGCTAAATGTATTTTGGGGTGCAATTCCACATATGCCCATGGCCTGTGTGAGCAATATATCATTTAGTGACAACTTTTTGTAATTTTTTTTTTTTTTTTTTTCATTATTCAATCACTTGGGACAAAAAAAATGAATATTCAATGGGCTCAACATGCCTCTCAGCAATTTCCTTGGGGTGTCTACTTTCCAAAATGGGGTCATTTGTGGGGGTTTTGTACTGCCCTGTCATTTTAGCACCTCAAGAAATGACATAGGCAGTCATAAATTAAAGACTGTGTAAATTCCAGAAAATGTACCCTAGTTTGTAGGTGCTATAACTTTTGCGCAAACCAATAAATATACACTTATTGACATTTTTTTTACCAAAGACATGTGGCCAAATACATTTTGGCCTAAATGTATGACTAAAATTGAGTTTATTGGATTTTTTTTAGAACAAAAAGTAGAAAATATCATTTTTTTTCAAAATTTTCGGTCTTTTTCCGTGTATAGCGCAAAAAATAAAAACGGCAGAGGTGATCAAATACCATCAAAAGAAAGCTCTATTTGTGGGAAGAAAAGGACGCAAATTTCGTTTGGTTACAGCATTGCATGACCGCGCAATTAGCAGTTAAAGCGACGCAGTGCCAAATTGTAAAAAGTGCTCTGGTCAGGAAGGGGGTAAATCCTTCCGGGGCTGAAGTGGTTAAGAAGTAATAAAACCATAGAGACTGTTTTTGGCAATTCTTTTATTAATAAATAAATAAAAAAACAGCCGACTGCTGAATGCCTCCTTCGCCGTTTGACAGTTCTTATAGAGGTAAGGGCAGGGCCACCCAGGGACTTCATTTGGTGGCACCAACACCGCATGCACTGGTCCATGACGTCACAAGGGGGGACAATGCCACCATTGACATTGCATTTACTTATATAAGAACTGGCAAACATCAGTGAAGGCCTTTTGTGTTCTTTTTCGGGTGTGGCAGGCGGCGTGATTGACAATGAATTTACATTGGGGAACACTATTGTTTTTTATTTTTGTTACATCCATACAATACTAAGAGGCTTATACACATGTAGCAGTACCCCTGTGGGGCCGCTGAGTGTAGTAGTTTCACCTGTCACCCTGCCCAGTCTGGCATTCACTTCCAGTCACTCTACACACAATGAACAGGACCACTTTGTTTTTGTTATTTTATTGAGGGATTAAATTTGGATGGGGTAAAGGGATCATGGGATTCCCAGAATCAATAGTATTAAACGATCAGATGATTGATTGGAACCTCTATTCACATTCTCTAAAGCGCCAGACTTCTCCAGCACAATGCTTATTTGTAGACTTACTTTCTTTCCTGTCCATATACTTGGTACAGCTAGCATATGGTTAAGCCCAACTTTAGGGATTTGCCATTTGCTGACAGGGACAGCGAGTCCCTCTTGTGTAGCAACCAACGATGAAAGAAAGTCTTTTAGTGCTAGCTGTATTTGAGGTGGACTACTGATCCCAGTCAGTCCTGTGCAGCCTGAGAGCCCTCCTGGCTGCAGCCACCTGACTTCAATGCCAGTAACAGCCCAGTCCCTCCCACTGGCTCTATATCCACTCCTGGCATGCCTCTCCTAGCTCTTCCGACTGTGCCTGTCACTCACTGACCCCTAGTGGATCCCTCCTAAAGACTTGCCCAGCCGTATTCTCTCCGCTGTCCTCTCCAGCTCAGGACACCCCATGGGTTGTGTGAAGCCTTCACAGCTCCGAGCCCCTGACCCAAGATCACCCCCAAGACTGGGAGACACCCTCCAAGGCTCCGACAGCCTAACACTCGATTTCTCAGTTCTTCCACCCAAACAATTCCTCCCCAGCAGGGCTAACCCCGGGTATTTAAGGAGGCCTGCCCACTGCCAATCCGGGATGGGTCATGGCTCCTTAACACACCCCAGACAGCTCCACCTCTCTTCCCCTCCTCTGTTTCCAGAATCTTCTTAATGCCAGAGAGAGGTAACCAAGAAATGACGCTGTCTGAGTCACCAGCCTACACTAAACCACTCCCCAGATCAAAACAAACTGTCTAAATTTACCTGCATTGGCCAAAAAACTAACTTTAGCACCTGCCTAAGGTAGAGGGTGCTACACACAAATGCCATTAGCCTAGCTAACAAAATGAAGGAACTGGAGCTGCCATAACATGAGGTGAACATTGTGGGAATAACAGAAACGTGATTTGACAGCTCACGCGACTGGCTGTCAAATATCCACGGTTATTCTTTGTATCGGAAGGACAGGGAAGGTAGAAGAGGGGGAGGGGTGTGCCTTTATATCAAAAATGATTTAAAGCGGAGTTCCAGGAAAAAATTGAACTTCTTTTAAAACATTACCACACCCCACCCCTCCTTGTTTTTGGATATTTATTTTTTCATACCTTTTTGGTATATTTTCTTTGGAGCTTCCGTGCCACGGCACTGCAGCAACATACTTCACTTCCGCAGTTTTTCTTGTGCCCTCCTCCTTCCACCACATTGCCTTCTGGGACCTGTCTGTGTCAGAAAGCGCCACACAATTCGCGTATGCGCAGTAGGAAACAGGCTGTGATGCCACAAGGCTTCACTTCCTGTTTCCCTTAGTAAGGATGACAGTGCCTGCACCCGGAGAAAATAGATTGGTCGGCTTCAGGTGCCGAAATTGTGGGCTCCCTGGACAGGTAAGTGTCCTTATATTAAAAAGTGAGCAGCTACAGTATTTGTAGCTGCTGACTTTAAATTTTCTTTCACCCAGGCTGGAACTCCTCTTTAAGAGAGTGGTACAGAGGAGTGACATTGTAAATGGTACAAGGGGGAGGTGGAACTTCAAAGAGAAGATATAAGTGGGAAATTAATAGTGGGGGTATGTTACAGACCACCCCACCCAACCTGAAAGGGGAGTAGCTGGACCTCCTATCTCAGTTAGAAATGGCAGCGAGGCAGGGAAATGTCATCATAATGGGGACTTCAATTATCCCGATATTAACTGGGCAGAAAAGACAGCTCACTCATTAAAGGCCCGCCATTTCTGAAATGTCTTACAGGACAACTTCATGTGCTAATTGGTAGATTTCCTGACTAGAAAGAATGCATTGCTAGATCTATTAATTACAAACAATTGAAGTCTGATCTCAGATGTGGAAATACGGGACTACGTGAGATCTAGCGATCACAGGATGATACCAAATTTCAAACGAGCCAACTTTTTTGAACTGTGCGCAATACTACAAGACATCAATTGGGACCAAATCCTAGAAACATTGAACACTGAAAAATGGGAATGTTTTAGGAATATATTAGACAAAAGGTATCACACAGTGCATTCCAAAAGAAAATAAATATAGGTTAAACCTGGGTGGCTAAACCGGAACGTAAAAAGTCTTACTAAAGAGAACAAAAATGGACTTTAACAATATAAAGTGGATGGGTCATTGTCAGCATTTCAATACTATAAGGAAAGCAATAAAAAGTGTAAGAACGCAATCAGGGCGGCTAAAAAAAGACTATAAGAGACACAGAGGAGAGTAAAAAAAAATCCAAGATTTTTTTAAGGTATATTAACCACTTGACGGCCGCCTCACGCCGATGTACGTCGGCAAGGTGGCACGGACAGGCAAAATCACGTACATGTACGTGATTTGCCTTCCGCGGGTGGGGGGTCCGATCGGTCCCCCCCCCGGTGCCCGAGGCGGTCGCCATTTCTTCCCGGGCGATGAGAGGTGAGGGGGTGGCCATCCATTGTTGGCCACCCCCTCCCAATCGCTCCCGGCGAATGAGAATGCTTCCTTGCCCTCTGCAATGTAAACAGAGGGAAAGGAAGTGATGTCATCTCTCCTCGAGCCGGTCTTTTCGTCGCCGCGCCGAGGAGAGAAGACATCAAGTAAGTCTGCACAACACTACACATCCAGTAGAACACGCCAGGCACACTTGTCACCCCCCATCACCCCCCGATCACCCCCTGATCACCCCCCTGTACCCCCTGTCACTCTGACACCAATAGCATTTTTTTTTTTTTTTTGCATTGGTGTCAGTTTGTGTCAGTTAAAAGTTTTAGGGCAGTTAGGTTAGCCCCCTTTAGGTCTAGGGTACCCCCCCTTAGGTCCAGGGTACCCCCCTAACCCCCCCTAATAAAAGTTAACCCCTTGATTTGATTACCCCCCGTCACCAGTGTCGCTAAGCGATCGTTTTTCCGATCGCTGTATTAGTGACACAGGTGACGCTAGTTAGGGAGGTAAGTATATAGGTTCGCTGTCAGTGTTTTATAGCGACAGGGACCCCCATATACTACCTGCTAAAGGTTTTAACCCCCTGATTGCCCCCTAGTTAACCCTTTCACCAGCGATCACCGTATAAGTGTTACGGGTGACGCTGGTTAGATAGTTTGTTTTTTGTAGTTTATTACAGTTTATTACAGTTTATTATAGTTTATTATAGTTTTAGGGCACCCGCCGTTTATTACCCTATAAAGGTTTAACCCCCTAATTGCCCGGCGGAGATAGAAGTTAAGTTTTTAGGATCAGATAAGGTCTGCGTCGCCCCAGGCAGCGTCAGGTTAGCGCCAGTACCGCTAAAACCCACGCACGCAGCATACACCTCCCTTAGTGCTATAGTATCTGAGCGGATCGATATCTGATCCGATCAGATCTATACTCCCCAGCAGTTTAGGGTTCCCTGAAACGCAGTGTTAGCGGGATCAGCCCAGATACCTGCTAGCACCTGCGTTTTGCTCCTCGGCCCAGCCCTGCCCAGCCCACCCAAGTGCAGTATCGATCGATCGATAACTGACACTTACAAAACACTAAGCACACATAACTGCAGCGTTCGCAGAGTCAGGCTTGATCCCTGCGATCGCTAACAGTTTTTTGGTAGCGTTTTGATACAGTCGCTGACAGTCAGGAGCTTTTTTGCCTGTGAGTCTCACTAGTGTACCCCTAAATTTAGAGCCCAAAATGGCAAATCGAAGGTACACTAGTGAAGAGGCCTACACGTTTCTGAGTATGACAGATAGTGAAGAGGAAGTCACTCATCTGTCAAGTTCAGGCTCAGAATACGAACCTGTAGAGGACAGCGGCTCCATGACAGATAGCTCTGACGACAGAGTTGTGGTCCCTGCTAAGGTCAGGCGTACCAGACCCCAATCTTCTTCTGTCCTTGAAGTGCAAGAACCGCAGGGCTCTCGTATGGAGCAGAGCAGTACTAGCGCCGCTACTCCTTCTGGTGAACTGGCAAGCACCAGCGGCCTAGTACACCCTGGTCGTACATCCAGCACTGCAGTATCACGTGGTGACGTGGCGAGTCCCATAAGTGCAGTTCAAGCTGGCGAGGTGGCAAGCACTAGTAGTGTCCCGCTGCCACCAAGAAGACAAAGACAGGCCCGTCGTGCCCATAGTGCCCTTCCTGCTGCATTGGCCAATCCGAATTGGGTACCCACCACTTCTGCAGCACCCGTACTTCCCCCTTTCACTGGCCAACCCGGAATTCAGGTGGAAACAGTTGACTTTACGCCACTGGATTTTTATTCACTGTTTTTCACCGAAGATCTCTATAGATCTATTGTGGACCAAAGCAATTTATACGCTGGTCAACACATCGCCGCTAATCCCCAGTCCTCCCTTGCCAGAGATTGGAGACCAATTACGGTCTCCGAATTTAAGACCTTTCTGGGCCTTTCCCTCCTCATGGGGTTGAATAAAAAGTGTAAGTTGCGGTCATATTGGTCCACTGACCCAATTTACAATTCACCCTTGTTCTCTGCTTCCATGGCCAGGGCACGATACGAGCAGATTTTGCGGTTCATGCACTTCAACGACAATGAACTCTGTCGTCCTCGTGGAGACCCTGCATACGATCGGCTCTACAAAATTCGGCCCCTCGTAAACCACTTCAACCAACGTTTTGCAGACTTGTTTACCACCCATCAAGTTGTCTGCGTTGATGAGTCCCTGATTAAGTTTTCTGGCCGCTTGTCATTCAAACAGTACCTTCCCAGCAAGCGTGCCAGATACGGGGTCAAGATGTATAAGCTCTGTGACAGGGCCACAGGCTATACATGTAGATTTATGGTTTACAAGGGAAAAGATAGTCACGTAGAGCCGACAAACTGCCCTGACTACATAGGAAGCGCTGGCAAGATAGTGTGGGACTTGGTGTCACCCTTATTCGGAAAGGGGTACCACTTGTACGTGGACAATTATTATACGAGCGTGCCACTTTTTAGTCACTTGTTTGATCAGCAGATTGGAGCATGTGGCACCGTGCGACCTAATCGCCGGGGCTTTCCCCAGCGGCTTGTAGATTCCCGTCTTAGGCTGGGGGAGAGAGCCTGCTTGCAGTATAATAATTTGCTCGCTATGAAGTGGAGGGATAAGAAGAATGTTTTCGTTCTCACCTCCCTTCATGCAGACACGACGACCCAAATTCCTACGGCGACTGGTGTTGTGGAGAAACCCCTCTGTGTCCACGAATACAACCTTAATATGGGAGGGGTGGACCTCAATGACCAGTTGTTGGCGCCGTACCTAGTTGCCCGTAAGGCCAGACGCTGGTACAAAAAAGTGTCTGTATACTTATTTCAATTGGCTTTGCTGAATGCTCATGTGCTATACAGAGCTTCAGGACAGACTGGATCCTTCCTTAAATTCCAGGAAGAGATCGTCAGAGCCCTTCTGTTTCCAGACGGTGCTCCACCTCACCTTCCCCAACCAAATGCAGTAAGCCGGCTGCATGAGCGGCATTTTCTTTATGCCATCCCGAGTACCCCTACCCAACGAGCCCCCCAAAAAAGATGTCGTGTCTGCAGCAAGCGCGGATTTAGGCGTGACACCCGGTCTTATTGTCCCTCCTGTCCTGGCAATCCTGGTCTTTGCATGGGTGAATGCTTTGAACGCTACCATACATTAGTTGAGTATTAGCGTAGGGTTCAGCACTGCACAGACTAGGCACACTAACACAGGGTCTCCCAAGATGCCATTGCATTTTGAGAGACCCAAACCTGGAACGAGTTACAAAAGTTAAAAGTTACTAAAAAAAAGTGGAAAAAAAAAATAAATAAAAAAAAAATAAAAACACAAAAAAAAATATAAAATAAAAAAAACAAAAATAGTTGTTGTTTTATTGTTCTCTCTCTCTCTCTATTCTCTCTCTATTGTTCTTCTCTTTTTTACTCTATTCTATTCTGCAATGTTTTATTGTTATTATGTTTTACCATGTTTCCTTTTCAGATTTTTTATACTTTACCGTTTACTGTGTTTTGTTGGTAACCATTTTATTGTTTTCAGGTACGCCATTCAGTTGCAGCGCGGATTTATTTATCTTGACAGCAACAGCGTTTGCTCCCACGATATATAAAGCCGTGACTCCAGCGCTGTCGGAGGTGATTTCACCACCACAGTTACATACTTCAGCATATATGCCGAAGCGTGGGGGCAGCAGTGGGTGGAGGAGCAATTTGCTCCTGCCTTTTGCCCTTTTGCGGGAGGATGCCCCCATGCTTCGGCATATATATATTTTAGGCACAGGTTGCGTTAAATGTTTTATTTTTTACTATGTTTTTTTTTGTATTTGCTTTGCAGGTATGGTAAGTCTTACTGTTATACTGTAATGTTACTTTGTTTTATTGTTAACCATCAGTTGCTTAGCAGGTACGCCATTCAGTTGCAGCGCGGATTTATTTATCTTGACAGCAACAGCGTTTGCTCCCACGATATATAAAGCCGTGACTCCAGCGCTGTCGGAGGTGATTTCACCACCACAGTTACATACTTCAGCATATATGCCGAAGCGTGGGGGCAGCAGTGGGTGGAGGAGCAATTTGCTCCTGCCTTTTGTGGGAGGATGCCCCCATGCTTCGGCATATATAAATGGTGCATGTATGCCCATCATTAGAAGTGGGTGGATGAAGGGAGGTATTCTAATGGTGGGCATACCCACCGATCAATATCTTTTTTTCGTTCAGCCCACAGGCTGCATGAAAAAAAGGTTTACAATATATGCCTAACAAGGACCATCAACGTACTGGTATGTTGCTGGACTTTGAGTGGTTATACCAGAATGATGCCTGCAGGTTTAGGTATCATCTTGGTATCATTCTTTTCAGCCAGCGGTCAGCTTTCATGTAAAAGCAATCCTAGTGGCTAATTAGCCTCTAGACTGCTTTTGCAAGCAGTGGGAGGGAATGCCCCCCCTCCCCCCACCGTCTTCCATGTTTTTCTCTGGCTTTCCTGTCCCAACAGGGAACCTGAAAATGCAGCCGGTGATTCAGCCAGCTGACCATAGAGCTGATCAGAGACCAGAATAGCTCCAAACATCTCTATGGCCTAAGAAACCGGAAGCTACGAGCATTTCATGACTTAGATTTCGCCGAATGTAAACAGCGCCATTGGGAAATTGGGAAAGCATTTTATCACACCGATCTTGGTGTGGTCAGATGCTTTGAGGGCAGAGGAGAGATCTAGGGTCTAATAGAGAACAAAATTTTTTAAAAAAAAGAGTAAGTGTCACTACCTATTGCTATCATAGGGGATATTTACATTCCCTGAGATAACAATAAAATTAATTTAAAAAAAATAAAAATGAAAGGAACAGTTTAAAAATAAGATAAAAAAGCAAAAAAATAATAAAGAAAAAAAAAAAAAAAAAAAAGCACCCCTGTCCCCCCCTGCTCTCGCGCAAAGGCGAACGCAAGCGTCGGTCTGGCGTCAAATGTAAACAGCAATTGCACCATGCATGTGAGGTATCACCGCGAAGGACAGAACGAGGGCAGTAATTTTAGCAGTAGACCTCCTCTGTAAATCTAAAGTGGTAACCTGTAAAGGCTTTTAAAGGCTTTTAAAAATGTATTTATTTTGTCGCCGCTGCGCGTTTGTGCGCAATTTTAAAGCATGTCATGTTTGGTATCCATGTACTCGGCCTAAGATCTTCTTTTTTATTTCATCAAACATTTGGGCAATATAGTGTGTTTTAGTGCATTAAAATTTAAAAAAGTGTGTTTTTTCCCCAAAAAATGCGTTTGAAAAATCGCTGCGCAAATACTGTGTGAAAAAAAAATATGAAACACCCACCATTTTAATCTGTAGGGCAATTGCTTTAAAAAAAATATATAATGTTTGGGGGTTCAAAGTAATTTTCTTGCAAAAAAAAATTATTTTTTCATGTAATCAAAAAGTGTCAGAAAGGGCTTTGTCTTCAAGTGGTTAGAAGAGTGGGTGATGTGTGACATAAGCTTCTAAATGTTGTGCATAAAATGCCAGGACAGTTCAAACCCCCCCCAAATGACCCCATTTTGGAAAGTAGACACCCCAAGCTATTTGCTGAGAGGCATGTCGAGTCCATGGAATATTTTATATTGTGACACAAGTTGCGGGAAAGAGACAAATCTTTTTTTTTTTTTTGCACAAAGATGTCACTAAATGATATATTGCTCAAACATGCCATGGGAATATGTGACATTACACCCCAAAATACATTCTGTTGCTTCTCCTGAGTATGGGGATACCACATGTGTGAGACTTTTTGGGAGCCTAGCCGTGCACGGGACCCCGAAAACCAAGCCCCGCCTTCAGGCTTTCTAAGGGCGTAAATTTTTGATTTCACTCTTCACTGCCTAGCACAGTTTCGGAGGCCATGGAATGCCCAGATGGCACAACCCCCCCCCCCCCCCCCCCAAATGACCCCATTTTGGAAAATAGACACCCCAAGCTATTTGCTGAGAGGTATAGTGAGTATTTTGCAGACCTCACTTTTTGTCACAAACTTTCGAAAATTGAAAAAAGAAAAAAAAAATACATTTTTCTTGTCTTTCTTCATTTTCAAAAACAAATGAGAGCTGCAAAATATTCACCATGCCTCTCAGCAAATAGCTTGGGGTGTCTACTTTCCAAAATGGGGTCATTTGGGGGGGGGGGTTTGTGCCATCTTGGCATTTTATGGCCTTCAAAACTGTGATAGGTAGTGAGGAGTGGAATCACAACTTAACGCCCTTAGAAATCCTGAAGCCGGTGCTTGGTTTTCGGGGCCCCGTATGCGGCTAGGCTCCCAAAAAGTCCCACACATGTGGTATCCCCGTACTCAGGAGAAGCAGCAGAATATATTTTGGGGTGTAATTCCACATATGCCCATGGCCTGTGTGAGAAATATATCATTTAGTGACAACTTTGTGCAAAAAAAAAAAAAATTGTCACTTTCCCGCAACTTGTGTCAAAAAATAAAATATTCCATGGACTCAACATGCCTCTCAGCAAATAGCTTGGGGTGTCTACTTTCCAAAATGGGGTCATTTGGGGGGGTTTTGTGCCATCTTGGCATTTTATGGCCTTCAAAACTGTGATAGGAAGTGAGGAGTGAAATCAAAAATTTATGCCCTTAGAAATCCTGAAGGCGGTGCTTGGTTTTCGGGGCCCCGTACGCGGCTAGGCGCCCAAAAAGTCCTAAACATGTGGTATCCCCATACTCAGGAGAAGCAGCAGAATGTATTTTGGGGTGTAATTCCACATATGCCCATGGCATGTTTGAGCAATATATCATTTAGTAACAACTTTGTGCAAAAAAAAAAAAAGAAAAAGTGTTACTTTATATAAAATATTCCATGGACTCAACATGCCTCTCAGCAAATAGTTTGGGGTGTCTACTTTCCAAAATGGGGTCATTTGGGGGGGTTTTGTGCCATCTTGGCATTTTATGGCCTTCAAAACTGTGATAGGTAGTGAGGAGTGAAATCACAACATTACGCCCTTAGAAATCCTGAAGGCGGTGCTTGGTTTTCGGGGGCCCCGTATGCGGCTAGGCTCCCAAAAAGTCCCACACATGTGGTATCCCCATACTCAGGAGAAGCAGCTAAATGTATTTTGGGGTGCAATTCCACATATGCCCATGGCCTGTGTGAGAAATATATCATTTAGTGACAACTTTGTGCAAAAAAAAAAAAAATTGTCACTTTCCCGCAACTTGTGTCAAAAAAGAAAGTATTCCATGGACTCAACATGCCTCTCAGCAAATAGCTTGGGGTGTCTACTTTCCAAAATGGGGTCATTTGGGGGGGTTTTGTGCCATCTGGGCATTTTATGGCCTTCAAAACTGTGATAGGTAGTGAGGAATTAAATCAAAAATTTATGCCCTTAGAAATCCTGAATGATTGGTTTTCGGGGCCCCGTACGCGGCTAGGCTCCCAAAAAGTCCCACACATGTGGTATCCCCATACTCAGGAGAAGCAGCTGAATGTATTTTGGGGTGCAATTCCACATAGGCCCATGGCCTGTGTGAGCAATATATCATTTAGTGACAACTTTTTGTAAATATTTTTTTTTTTTTGTCATTATTCAATCACTTGGGACAAGAAAAATAAATATTCAATGGGTTCAACATGCCTCTCAGCAATTTCCTTGGGGTGTCTACTTTCCAAAATGGGGTCATTTGGGGGGGGTTTGTACTGCCCTGCCATTTTAGCACCTCAAGAAATGACATAGGCAGTCATAAACTAAAAGCTGTGTAAATTCCAGAAAATGTACCCTAGTTTGTAGACGCTATAACTTTTGCGCAAACCAATAAATATACTCTTATTGACATTTTTTTTACCAAAGACATGTGGCCGAATAAATTTTGGCCTAAATGTATGACTAAAATTGAGTTTATTGGATTTTTTTTATAACAAAAAGTAGAAAATATCATTTTTTTTCAAAATTTTCGGTCTTTTTCCGTTTATAGCGCAAAAAATAAAAACGGCAGAGGTGATCAAATGCCATCAAAAGAAAGCTCTATTTGTGGGAAGAAAAGGACGCAAATTTCGTTTGGGTACAGCATTGCATGACCGCGCAATTAAAAGTTAAAGCGACGCAGTGCCAAATTGGAAAAAGACCTCTGGTCCTTAGGCAGCATAATGGTCCGGGGCTCAAGTGGTTAACAGTAAAAAAGCGAGAGAGCACATTGCCCACAAAAAAGATGAGGATGGTTACAGATGACACAGAGAAGGCAACTGTACTAAATGCTTTATTTTTCTACAGGAAAGGGAGGGGAATACCGACCATGACTGTATAGTAAGCAGTGGCGTCGTTAGTGGGTGGCTATTGAGGCTATATCCCCGAGTCCAGGGCCGGCCCTACTGTGAGAGTGTCACAGGCTGCCTGACAGCGCTGTCCCGCACAGCCACGGCACTCTCACTGAGTCTGTACTCCAAGCTTCAGCAACAGCTAGAGTCAGGAGATGAGTGTGAGAGTGAGTCTCCTCCTTGCTCTGCCCACATCAGAGTCGGGAGGAACTTTCACACATGAGCTCCTGACCTGGGGAGGCGGCAAGGCCAGTGCAGACCATGGGGGAGGGGGGAAACTCTGTACTAGCCTAGCCTGTCTTCTGTATGCCCAGCCTTTCTGTATACACTAGTGTAGCAAGGTCTCATCCAGTTTAATGAGAACTTTCCAGGCCAAAGCTAGCTGACATCCTTCTATATGTGGTGGGTTGTGAGTCATAGTGGATGCAAGGTGGACAAAGTTAATGGGCACCAGACACTTCTTGGATGTAAAAGAGGTTTTATTTCTCTTAACAGTTCTTTTTGTATTTTTGGTGGAAAGAGGGTTAGAGCCAGGATATCCTTAAGTAGGTGTAGATTCAATTGGCAGACTCCGAGACTTCAATAGGACAGTCATGCAGGGAAAGGCCCCAGCAAGGCGTCAGATTTGCGCATGTAGGAATGCCGTTTCCTATGGCAACAGTCTTTAACAGTTCCTAACTCAAACATAACAGTTCCTAACTCAAACATAACAGTTCCTTCAGCTTCACTACAACTGCCTCTTGTAGTTCAACACTGAGCTCCCGGTCTCTCACTATACCCTCTGATTCACTGACTGAGTCTTTTGAGCTCCTCCATTCTTTGCTGTGGTATCTCCCTCAAGTGTCACCCACGCTTCCCTGCTGGGTCCCTAGCTTGGTACTCCAGATACTTCTCAAGCTTCATCCCTGCTGACTGTCTCGGTCCCTGGCTTGACTCACAAGGCTGCTCTGCAAGCGTCACCTCCGCTGGTTGGGTCCCTGACTTCATCACCACCTGAAATTTTCCAATTCTCCACCTTGCCTGTTCAGTGAGAATGTTGCTCTGGTACTTGCTTCAGTTACTTGCTTCAGTTACTCGCTGTGGTCCCTGGTAAGAAGGTAGTTGGACCTGTTGTGGCGACAGCTTCCCTTCTACCTCCAAACATCGACAGGTTCTCCGGCCGACAGAATCTGTCTGGTTGGACTGCAAACCGCAATCCCAACCCTGCGCTGTTCTCTTACTTCTGGATAAGCCCTCACACAGCTTAGCAGCCAGATGCCCCTGAGATAGGTCCAATCTCCAGCACCGGCAGCCCCAGGCAAACAACACACGTCCACCCAGACAGCTGTCCAGGTGGCACAGAATATAGACCACCTGACTCCACCCAAATATATAGATAGTCCCAGCAAAAACTGGGATGGGTGGGGAAAACAGGGAAGGAATTAACAATATAACAATAAAAAATAAACATATATGTGGCGGACTGCATGAAAATAGTCACGTATGACATTCAAATATCAAAATAGTTATGTACATTTTTGAAGGCAAGTAAAGCAATAGTATTGCCACCTATCTAATTTTTACAGTGGAAACAAATATACAGAGGGTTAGTGTTGTTATTCGGCTAGATCCCGCTCTCTCCTTAGCCAAGGAAGCCGCACCGACACAGCAACACCTGAAAGAGAGAAATCAAAACAATGCAAATGCATCCTGCCTTATATGTGCAATATGTACACAGTGATTCGAACTGATCCTCAGCCGAGGGCAGCATGAAAGTATAAAAGCATCCCATACATGTCTACATTATTTACATCATGAAAGCAGGCCCCAGTCTCGCTGAGCGTGCCACCCCTTTCCTATCTATTATAGAACTTCAGCAATGGTTTGATCAGTAACAGTCCTGATATATGTATACAAGTCCATTAGGCAATTATTCCTCTAACGCAGCCTATTCTAACTAGCTACACGCCCAGTGTCCATGACACGTTACTGTCCATTAACTTTACTTCAAATGGACTTAATTTCCCAGCAGTTCCTTTTCTTCTTCCTAAGGCAACTCCGGGCACAAAGGGCATGACTGCATCTCAAGCAACAAACAGTCAGGCCAGTATGCAAGGGACCGCACTTCGGGACATAGGCCCCCTTTGCAAAAGTATCTTCAGTCTGTCCACATGACAGCCGAAGACAAAGACTTTCTTCATCATATGCAACCACCAATCTGCTGAAGTCCACAGATCGCTCTTCAGGGTAAAACACCAACTTTAGTTTTTGGCCAACATGGCTCAGATGATCACTTTCTGTAACTGCTGGCACCATTCAGTCCAGCACAATCCTGGCAATACACCCATTAACAACACTTTAAATGGGTGTGCAAGGTGGCTGTCAGCATAGCGTCCTTGACATCGCACAATCCATATTTGTAATCCACAAGGTAATGGTATCCCTTTGATGAGACTTCACCAATAATATCTGGGATCTGGCAGTGTTACATCTCTCTTGGCATTTACAGTGACAACATAATATTTAGCATCTTTCTTGTCTGGCCTGCGGAGGATCACGCTGTCCAGATTAATTTTATGGCCGTAGCCCCAGATATTTAGCACTGAGAGGTATTTCCCTTTTATAAGAACTTTGTACAAAGAACTAGAATCACTTCAGTGGAGCGTCCTTTAACTCTATAAGTGCACATTTGTAATCCACAAGAGAGGCGACTTTTAAAATCTCCATAACAGTTACTAATAGTACCCGGGTTCTGGCAGGATTGAGGCCTCTCTCTCTTGGCATTCACTGTAGTGATCAACGTTTAATATCTCTTTTTTGTGAAACTAACATTATCAACATTAGTTCAAGCAATGGACAGGCAACAATAGGGCCTCCAACCTCCGATTCTCGGTCATATTCCAATAACAACTTACTCATATGATTCATAAGGCGGTGGAACTTTTGCAACTCCGCCAACAGTGGAACATTTCTTCCCTTAGAATTAAAAAGTGAACAGTACGGAATACAGTCTTTCAAAGTTCATCGCACGATAGCAACTTTACATCACCATTACTTTATCTTCCTTTGCCTTTTTTGCCTCCTTGTCCGAGATTCCATAAGCAGGGTATAAAAGGTCTCCACACCGGATTTAAATTCTTGCATATGGGGCATGCGGTGCTAATCACCCCACCACAATAGTGGGTGACTGTAGGAATACAGCTTTCCTGGCAATCTTCCGCCATCCCTCACATTAGTTCCTCATCACTTTCACTCCACTCCTCACTGATCACCGGGCAGGTGATATCAGTTAGGTTTTAGCGTCAGTTAGGGTCTGCGTCGCCCCAGGGAGCATCAGATTAGTGCCAGTAGCATTAACACCCACTCATGCACCATACACCTCCCTTAGTAGTATAGTAGTAGTATAGTGTTAGCGGGATCAGCCCAGATACCTGCTAGCTCCTGCGTTTAGCCCATCCGCCCAGCCCAGCCCAGCCCACCCAAGTGCAGTATCAATGTCACTTAAAAAAAAAAACTGAACACATAACTGCAGCGTTCACAGAGTCAGGCCTGATCCCTGTGAACTCTACGTTTTTTTGGTAGCGTTTGAAGCAGTCACTGACAATCGCATGCTTTTTTTCCCTGTGAGTCTCACTGGTTGTTCCAGTAAATTTAGAGGCCAAAATATCCAATCGAAGGTACACTAGTGAAGAAGCCTACATGTTTCTAAGCATGACAGATGAGAGCGAAGAGGAATTCACCCATCTGTCAGATTCAGGCTCAGAATATGATCCAGTAGACAGCAGCGGCACCCTGACAGAGAGCTCTGACAACAGAGTAGTGGTCCCTGCCAAGGTCAGGCGTACCAGACCCGGATCTTCTGCTGTTGAGGTGCAAGAACCGCAGGGCACTCACATACCTCCCAAAATTTTGAGATGGGAATGAGGGACACCTACTAACAAGTGTATGTAGGCATAGGACACACCCCCTTAAAGGAGAATTAACCAAAAAAAAGGTTAATGAAATCCACAAGGGCTTTTTTTACTATTCCTTTATACTGGCTTTTAACATTTACAAATGCAGCAATTTAGAAATTTGATTAAAGGTTTAGCACTGGGGAACATTTTTTGAAAGATAAAAAGTGAATTTTATATACAGCTATATTAGATCAGACCAAAATGAGGGACAAATGAGGGGGAGAGGGGACATTTTTCAAAATCAGGGACAGTTGGGAGCTATGCACTCGTATGGAGCAGAGAGCCGGTACTAATGGCACTCATCCTTCAGGTGAACTTGCAAGCACCATCGGCCTAGTACATCCTGGTCGTACATCCAGCATTGCAGTAACACTTGGTGAAGTGGTGAGTCCCATAAGTGCAGTTCAAGCTGGTGAGGTGGCTAGCACAAGTAGTGTCCCGCAGCCACCAAGAAGACAAAGACAGGCCCGTTGAGCCCATAGTGCCCTTCCTACTGCATTTGCCAATCCGAATTGGGAGCCCACCATTTCTGCAGCACCTGTACTTCCCCCATTCACTGGGCAACCTGGAATTCAGGTGGAAACTGTTGATTTTACATCACTTGATTTTTATTCGCCATTTTTCACTGAAGATCTCTATAGACCTATTGTGGACCAAAGCAATCTGTATGCTGGTCAATTTATCACCGCTAACCCTCAGTTGACCCTTGCCAGAGATTGGAGACCTATTATGGTCTCTGAATTTAAGACCTTCCTGGGCCTATCCCTCCTCATGGGCATAACTAAAAAAAAGTGAGTTGCGATCATATTGGTCCACTGACCCAATTTACCATATGCCCGTGTTCTCTGCCTCCATGACCAAGACACAATATGAGCAGATCTTGCGGTTCATGCATTTTAATGACAATGAACTCTGTCTTCCTCGGGGTGACCTTGAAAATGATCGGCTCTACAAAATTCGGCCCCTCGTAAACCACTTCAACCAACAGTTTGCAGCCTTGTTTACTCCCGATCAAGTTGTCCGCATTGATGAGTCCCTAATTAAGTTTTCTGGCCGCTTGTCTTTCAGACAGTATCTTCCCAGCAAGCGTGTCAGATATGGGGTCAAGATGTATAAGCCCTGTCTCTGACAGGGCAACAGGCTATACATATAGTTTTATGGTTCACGAGGGAAGATATAGTTACGTAGAGCCGGAGAACTGCCCAGACTACATAGGGGACTTGGTGTCATCCTTATAGTAGGTGAGGTTGAAAAAAAGACACAAGTCCATCAAGTCCAACCCATGTGTGTGATTATATGTCAGTATTACATTGTATATCCCTGTATGTTGCGGCCGTTCAGGTGCTTAGCTAATAGTTTCTTGAACCTATTGATGCTCCCCGCTGAGACCACCGCCTGTGAAAGGGAATTCCACAACCTTGCAGCTCTTACAGTAAAGAACCCTCTACGTAGTTTAAGGTTAAACCTCTTCTAATTTTAATGAGTGCCCACGAGTCTTGTTAAACTCCCTTCTGCGAAAAAGTTTTATCCCTATTGTGGGGTCACCAGTATGGTGTTTGTATATTGAAATCATATCCCCTCTCAAGCGTCTCTTCTCCAGAGAGAATAAGTTCATTGCTTGCAACCTTTCCTCATAACTAATATCCTCCAGACCCTTTATTAGCTTAGTTGCCCTTCTTTGTACTTGCTCTATTTCCAGTACATCCTTCCTGAGGACCGGTGCACAGAACTGGACAACATACTCTAGGTGCGGCCGGACCAGAGTCTTGTAGAGTGGGAGAATTATTGTTTTATCTCTGGAGTTGTTCCCCTTTTTAATGCATGCCAATAGTCTGTTTGCTTTGTTAGCAGCAGCTTGGCATTGCATGCCATTGCTGAGCTTATCATCTACAAGGACTCCCAGGTCCTTTTCTATCCTAGATTCCCCAGAGGTTCTCCCCCCACTGTAGATTGCATTCATATCTTTGCCACCCGGATGCATTATTTTACTTCAGGATGAACTGGATCCTTCCATAAATTTCAGGAAGAGATCATCAAAGTCTTGTTTCCCGACAGTGCTGTGGCCCAACTTCCCAATGCAAATACAGTGAGCCGGCTGCATGGGAGGCATTTTTCCCAAAGAAGATGTCGTGTCTGTGACAAGCGCGGATTTAGGCGTGCATTGATGAATGTTTCGAACGCTACCACACGCTAGTATTAGCTTAGGGTACACCACCGCACAGACTACAACACACTTTCACAGGGTCTCCAAAGATGGCATCGCATTTTTAAAGACCCAAACCTGGAACCGTTACAGTTACAAATAAAAGTGTAAAAAAAAAAAAAAAAAAAAAAAAAAAAAAAAAGGTAAACAAACTCCCAATATAAAATAAAAAAGCCAAAAATAGTTGTTTTATTCTCTCTCTGTTCCCTCTCTATTGTTCTGCTCTGTTTTACTGTTATTTTTAACTGCAAAGTTTTATTGTTACCATGTTTTATCATGTTTGCTTTTCAGGTATGTAATTCTTTTATACTTTACTGTTTACTGTGTTTTATTGTTAACCATTATTTTATTTTCAGGTACACCATTCAGCTGCAGCACTGATTTATTTATCTTGACAGTAACAGCGTTTGCTCTCACGATACATAAATCAGCGACTCCAGTGCTGTAGGAGGTGATTTCACCACTAGTTATAAAAAAAAAAGCGGTGCATGTATGCCCGAAGTGGGTGGATGCAGGGCGGTATTCTAATGGTGGGCATACCAACTGATCAATCTTTTTTCATGCAGCCCACAGGCTGCATGAAAAACATAACTTTACAATATATGTCCAACAAGGACTGGTATGTTGCTGGACTTTGAGTGGTTATACCAGAATGATGCCTGCAGGTTTAGGCATATTGGTGTCCTTCTGTTCTGCCAGCGGTCAGCTTTCATGTAAAAGCAATCCTAGGAGCTAATTAGCTTCTAGACTGCTTTTACAAGCAGTGGGAGGCAACTTCCCCTCCCCCCCACCGCCGTCTTCTATGGATTTCTCTGGCTCTCCTGTCTCACCCACCGGGGAACCTGAGAATGCAGCCGGTAGTTCCGCCAGCTGACCATAGAGCTGATTGAAGACCGGAACGGCTCCAATCATCTCTATGGCCTAAGGAACCAGAAGCTACGAGCATTTCATGACTTCGGTTTCGCCGGATACAAACAGCGCCATTGGGAGATTAGCAAAGCATCTTATCACACCGATCTTGAGGGCAGTGGAAAGATCTAGAGTCTAATAGACCCCAAAAATGTTTTAAAAAAGTGTACCTGTCACCAGTGGTGGCTGGTGCTCAAAATTTTTGGGGGGCACAAACAAACTGAAAAATACTGAAACCCCCACCACCAATTGCAGCCACTTGTGCCCATCAAACACAGCCAATTGTGCCCATCAAACACAGCCACTTGTGCCCAAACACAGCCACTTGTGCCCAGCAAATGCAACCACCATTTCTTCCCAGTCTGGGCTGCCAGATGCCAGGACCCATGGGTCCTATCAACAATTCGGAATGATTTACAGGTTTCTATTCCACCCTCTTCCTGGTGCAGAAGAAAATGGGCGACTGGGGGCCTGTAATAAGTTTGAAGAGACTCAACAGTTACATTCATCTCGAGAGTTTCAAGATGGAGTCGCTGCAGACAAACATTCAAGTCATACAACCAGGAGATTGGTTGATATCAGTAGACCTGCAGGACGCCTACCTTCATGTCCCTGTCCTACCATCTTTTCAAAAGTATCTAAGTTTAGCAGTGGGTCATGTCAGTGGGTCATTCTACTTAAGTCCAGAAAACCAACAACCAACGCAATATATGGAAAGATTTGGGACAAGTTCTTAACCTACACCACAGGAAAGGGATTTTGATCCAGTCTCTCCTTCCACTGCTGATGTCTTAAGCTTTCTTCAAACTGGTCTTAATTTGGGGCTCAGTTCCCTTATGGTGCAAGTGTCAGCAATTTCTGCAGCAACTAACACAAGTTGGGCAGAAGATCCTCTAGTGGTTACATTTCTCAGAGGTGTACTGAAGTTACGTTGTCCAACCAGGCGTTCCTTTCTGAAATGGGTCCTTCCTCTAATACTAGAAGTCTTATCCACTCACCCATTTGTACCTGTAGAAAAAAATCTCAATGTGGGATTTAACTCTAAAAACAGCTTTTCTTCTAGCCATCACGTCTGGCAGGAGGATTTCGGAACGCCACTCCCTGGGCGTGGGGGATGAACCTATATCCTTCTTCCCAGACAGGATAGAACTTCGTCCTCTCCGGGGGTTTACACCTAAAGTCACCACAACGGCACATCTATTGGAATCGTGGGCGTTACCAGTCAAGCTCCTGCCATGAGTTAGATATATCCTGAATCCTCAGGGCCTACTTGGAGGCTACAGATTTAGGAACTCTGAAAGATTATTCATCATCCCATGGGGCAAAAATAGAGGAAGGAAAGCTTCCGCCAGAACCTTGGCATCCTGGGTTGTCAAGTTAATACAAAAAGTTTACAGGGTGAAGAACTTGGAACCTCCGGCTCAGATGAATGCTCATTCAACGAGAGCGGTATCAGCATCTTGGGCAGTGAGGACGAATGTTTCTCTTGAAACAGTATGCAGGGCTGCCTCTTGGTTTTCTCGGCACACGTTCCTTAAACACTTCCGTATTGATCCCAGGGCTCTTACAACAGTAGAGCTTGAGGGAAAAGCGCTTCATGCCACTGTCTGTGTCTAATTATTTTGTTTTTCGTTAAAGCATTAAACCCACCCATGTTAGCTAGTTATTTATCACATGTATGCTGCCATGGAGGCACCAGGAAAACGTAAAATTGTATCATAGTTATCGTAATTTTCCTTTCCTGGTGCCTATCCATGGCAGCATAAACTCCCACCCTCGGTATTCTATATTATGAAGAATGTTGGGGGAGGGGCTATGCCTTTAATTTATGCTATTCACTAGTCCTGAAGGAGGAGTCAAGGCGGAGCTCTATCACATGTATGCTGCCATGGATAGACACCAGGAAAGGACAATTATGGTAAGAATGATACAATTTTCATTTTTTTTCAAAGTTTTCTGTCTTTTTTTGTATAGAATCACAAAAGATAAAAACTGCAGAGGTCATCAAATACCACCAAAAGAAAGCTCTATTTGTGGGGAAAAAAAAGGATGCAAATTTTGTTTGGGTACAGCATTGCATGACCACGCAATTACTAGTTAAAGCAGCTCAGTGCCAAATTGTAAAAAGTTCTCTGGTCAGGAAGAGGGGGTAAAACCTTCCGGGGCTGAAGAGGTTAAGGTGGTCCAATAGAGGTAGCAGATTCAGGCTAAGGTAATCCGCAACCCTTGCAGATATGCAAACCCCTAAATACGTGATGCAAGTGACCCGCTGCAACAGTAGGGCTTTATCTGCCGCAGCCTTAGTGCCCTGATCAAGCAGGAGAATGGTTGAATTGTCCCAATTCACTTTTAGGCCGGAAAATTTCGCAAATGAATCCAAACTTTTAAAAAATGCTCGCAGAGATGGACCCGGATCTTTTAAAAACAACAACATGTCGTCAGCATAGAGTGCCAGGCATTCTCGGATCAGGGCTGGTCAAGGATTTTTGCCACCCTCAGTGAAACCTCATTTTGCCGCCTCCCTTTGCTCCGCCCCTGACTACACCCCCTTTGCCCTGCCCTTGTGACCCATGTGACCTACCTGACCCCTACATTGACCTACCTGACACATACAGTGACCCACCTATCTGACATACGACCTGACATATACAGTGACCCACCTATCTGACATACACTGACCTACCTGACACACTGACTCCTACTTCCTGCACTACTCACACCCCCCCCATCCCCCGCACACAGCTCGATTAAGATCAGGGAGGATTCATCCTCCTCCTTACCTCTGCTCTTCATGGCTTGATTGACCATCACGTCCTGGCTCTCCTCATGAGCGGGTGGGCAGTATTGCTTAGGAGTCCCTGCCAGTGCCGTCATCCAGCAGCTCCATGGTGTCCCCACCGGCCGGGTGGTCAGCTAACAGACGCTGCACCTCTCTCAATGCTCCCAACTTCACCAAGCTGCGCTCACACACACACACACACACACACACACACACACACACACAGCACCGCACCAGAGGGACAGGCTGGAGTAAATGAGTCCTGGAGCAGCGCTGTGAGATATTACTGTGAGGAGATGTGACAGCGGGGCCCTCAGCGGGACACATCGGAGGATTGTCGGTACACAGATGATGAGTTCCCAGGGACAGCTGGCCTGGCACAGTGTTCACACACGCCTGGAGCTTCACCGGGACAATGGCCATGGCAGCGCCCTAGGTGGTAGCACCGGCCCTGTCTCTGATAGAGCCAACCTCCAGTGCACCTACCTCAGGAGAAGAGAGTAGGGCCACAGCCAATGGTTCGATCATTAGAGAAAACAGGAAGGGCGATAAAGGGCAACCCTGCCTGGCTCCCCTGCCAACATTAAAGAAAGGGGTTATTGAAGACCCTATTTTTAACGCCATCCGGGGCTCACTTTATAATAGAGACATCCACTTACAATAATGCAGACCAAAACCCATACACTCCAGCACTGCCTTCATATACCCCCAGTCCACAGAATCAAAGGCCTTGGCCATGTCCAGTAATACTACCGCCCTCGCCCCCTCGTCTTATTATAAATTTAGTAAATTCAGTAAATAGACAGATTTGGCATAAAGCCCGTTTTATCAATATCAACCAGGGCTGGAAGCAGGGCTGCTGTTAGAAATTGTGGGGCCCTGTACAGCCTACATGAAAGGGCCCTGTTTGACCCTGCCTTTGATGCCACCCCTGGCCCCACCTCGAAAAATAATGCATTGCACGCCCAGCGACGCATGTGTGGTGTGGGTGTTAAAGTCCAGCTTTTTGCTGTTGTACATATGGGTTTCTGGGGCATAAAGGGGTTAAAGGGGAAATGTGGGGGAGCGGTAAAAAGCACAGCTCAGCTGCATGTTTTTTCTACCCTCGCCCCCCCGCAAGTGTAAAGTAGCTTTACACTGTCCATATGAAAATCAGAATTATGATACTCACATAGCACAGTAGGTGCTGTATGGCTCGGTCACAGTGTCACATGGTTGTAGTGTGCTGACTTTGTTATAGTTGTATGGTTGTTACAGTCTGTACCACACACACATACATACACAGTACAACCAAGTTAGAAAAGTCAGCACCCAAAAGCCACATGACACCATGACAGACCCATACAGCACCTGCTGTGCGGCTATCGTAATTCTGATCATAAGTGAGGATTCTGTGGAGAGATATTAGTGCCACTCACAGTGCAGCCACACCACCCGCCGCCGGGAGTAGACTTTGCTGCTCCCTGTCAGTCGCCTCACATCAGTCTCGGCACCTGAATAAGGCAGCAGAGTGGAGCTTTTTTAATGAGATCACTCTGCCAGGAGAGGCAGTGGGCATACTACGATTGAGCAGAGCAACGTGTGGCACTGAGTTGTGTACCTCTGCCCGAAAAAGAAGAAAGTCCCCCCTCTGCTCTCACCTCCTGGGACCCCTGTAGACCTGATGGGGCCCAGAAAAATTTCATTTTACACCCCCCTAAGCAAGTAAGAAGGGGGGTGTAGTTAAGTAAGCAAAATTGTTTTAATTGGCAGAACTGAACTATAAAGCTGCCGAGCCCCTGTGCCAAGCTGATAGGGCCCGGTACAACAGGGCCAGTGGTACTGCCTTATCAGTGGCCCAGGCTGGAAGCAGCATAGACAGTCCAGTGGCCAAGACCTTCGTAAGAATTTTTAGATCAGCGTTGAGGGCTATTGGCCTATAGGAGGATCAATACGTATAGGTATTTGCATGGTTTCGAAAGGAGAACCACATGCTTCCAACATAGAAGGTGGCAACCCTTCATGTTCAAAGCAATATGCGTATAGCGATTGCATTCTGGGGCAATAGTATCGGAGTACTGTCCACTGTGGCTGCTTCTATTTCCTCAAGAGTAATGCCTATCAAGCCAGACTCCATCATCAGATTCTAAAGCGGGTATGGGGAGACTGGAGAGAAGACTGTCTCGTCATATGCAGGTATTGGGGAATATACCCCTGAGTAGCACTCTACAAAATTATTCATGATAGTCTCAGGGTCTTTAACCCACTCCCCATACGAACGAATACAGGGAACACTAACCGGTGCCCTCTGATCCACCACAAGCATTGACAATAATTTGCCATTTTTGTCACCCTTTTCAAAAAGGGACTCGGCTCTGTGTAGCAGCACCCGCCAGATAGGAGGCAGCAAAAACTAATTGTAGACAAGTGGTGTTGGCAAAGGGGAAATCAATTCGAGATGCCGTTCTATGAGTTCGGGACAAACATGAGTAACTCCGAACACCCGAGTTTTTCCACCACCACAGCTCAGTAAGTTGAGCAGCAGATACCCAGGATAGGAGATCAATGGAGGGCAGTCAGAGTGGGTTAGAGGCATCCAGCTCACCATCAAGAAAAGCATTAAAAATACCAGCCAGGAGAAAAGGAAGATTCAATCAAAGAGGCCAATGTCACCAACAAATCATAATAGTTGCGGCTGAAAGGTGGTAAATATATGCTAGTGACCACCATTGTTTGATACCTATTCAACACTAGAATAACATATCGCCCTCCCAGATCAGAGAAAACCTTCTGGACCGAACAAGGTATACTCTTGCTAAGCAAAATAGTCACTCCTCTTGCATAAGAGTAGTAAGAGGCATGGAACAAACGCTGTATCTATGACCTACGCAATGATAACAACCTTGCTCCTATCCAAATGTGTCTCCTGTAAGAGGACAATCTGTGGTCTGTCCACCTTTAAATATCTAAATATAGCCGCCCTTTTAAATTTATCATTAAGGCCCCAGACGTTCCAGGATAGTATTTTAAACCAACATAACAACACTTTAACGTATACGGTAACATATCTAGGACGAGAGAGTCAGGACAACAGCTCTGCCTCTGTGATTCAAAGAAGCTGCAAAGTAAAATCAAGTTAGTATAGCGTAGTTGAAAATATTTCCCCACATGGTGGCACCTGGAAAAACATACCCTGCTGTAATACCGAACAAAAGAAAATAAAAACCTGACATTTAGCTTATGACCAGAACCCATAACAGTCACTGGAAGCAGCTAGTACTTTAACCACTTCAGCCCCGTAAAGTTTTTCCCCTTAATGACCAAGCCATTTTTTGCAATACGGCACTGCGTTACTTTAACTGACAAAATGCACCCGGGTACAACCACTTGAAGCTGAATGATGTCCAGGTACGCGATTTTGCGGAAAGCAGTTTAAAGGGTAACTCCACTTTTGTTGAGAAAAAAAAAGAACACACATTCCACTCTGGGTGTTCGATGCACAAGGATTTTGCCAAACTTTGTTGCAGATTCCTACTTTTCTTAATTCTGAAGAAATCATGGTGTGTTTGTCTGTGCCCATGTGCAAAAGTGAGTCTAATGGGTGTGGTTTCTTAATCAATCAGCTTCAGAACCCAGTGTTGCCAACCTACCAGCTTGGAATCTACTGACACAACACCCGAAATTTACTGGCAGAGCCAAGTTATTACTGGCATTTCCAAAAATTACAAAACTATAGCTTTAAGTGCAAATTTCAGTATTAAGGCTACAAACAAGTACAATATGCAATTCGCAATGTGATTTAAATAAGATATTAAAGCAAAAAACTTTTTTTTTTTTCTCGATATAGTAAGTAGCTCAGGGACAGGACTCAGAAGGGGAAGAAATTAGAATGGGGGGCACACACACATGAAATTGCTTCTCACAGTAACAGCAGTGTGCAGCAGCACAGAAGACACCTCGTCGATACATCCCCTCCTGAGTCACAGCGACAGTCTCTCTCCACGCCAGGTGGTCTCATAAGGCTAAGATGACCAGAATTTTAAAATTAAATCCGGGGACTTTTTTTTATAGGCAAATAGTAAACTATTTTATTTTTATTTTTTTCACAATCAAGAAATGTTATTAAAGAAAATATAGCATAGAGTTGACATTGTGCGATTATGAGGCTGAACATGAAAGTAACATCAGTTAACATTATAACAATGCTCAAGTTAACATTAAAAGTGTACAGTTTACTTAATTAGAGTGATAATTCAATCGTGTGTAGGGAAATGAAAAAGGAGGTGGGGACGAGGGAAAGGGGGGGAGAAGAAATGATGAAGTTGAAGGGGGGGATGGGATGGGGACTACAGATAACAAAAACTATATAGGGGGGAGAAGATAATAATTGTTTGTTTCCATTCATAGAAAAAAATAGACAGGAATAAAATGAATGTTAGTTAGGGGGTATATACCATGTTTGACAGTATAAAGTTTACTAAAATACAGGAGTTATAGTAACAGTTTCTGATTGATATTCAGATGTGTAAGTGAATAACCAAGGTTGCCACATTTTAATAAAACCAGCACTGTTTTCCTTTTTCATCGCTAGAATTTCTTCCATTTTGTATATGTATTGGACTCTGTCCAACCAATCCCTGACTGACGGGGTATGAGTGGATTTCCAATGTATGGGTGTGAGAGTCTTTGTTGCAGTTAGAAGGTGTCTGTTAAGGGATTTCTTGTATTTGCTTAACGTAAGGGAGTTAATATGTATCAGACATGCAGCTGCATTCAGTTTTATCAGTAATGTGTTTAATCTAGTTTGAGATTTTTTTCCAGTAGTCAAGGATTGGGGGGCAATTCCACAGATATGCATAAATAAACCCGTCTCTTTGCCAGCAGGAATCTGATGTTGTGTGGAACCATCTTTTAGCTTTTTGCAGAGTCATGTACTACTGTGTAAGAATTTTATATGAGATCTCTTGGTATTTTGTGCTCAGTGAACATTTATGTGCCAGAATACATGTCTTTTCCCATTGGGTGTCGCTGATTTTAGTGCCCAGGTCAACTTCCCATTTTTCATATATATGTAGCGGGCACCTACTTTTAGGTAGGTGACCCTCTTTGCTAGCTTTCTATGTCAGGTAAATTTAGACAAGCTTATACTATTACAGCAGGCCTGTTGTTGTTCAAATTACCCTTTGAGTGGCAGGTAGTTTGTGTGATAGTCTCGACCAATCATTGATTTGCTTGGTAATGCCCGGGACTCTCATATAAAAAGGGGGTCACGTGGTGTCCGGGAGAGTTCGAGTCCAGTCCAGTCCTGCTCTGAGGAGCGAGAGCCAGCCTGGTTTCCGGAGGGGGAGGTGGAGGTTTTTCCCCTCCGGGAAGCCAACGGAGCTTCACCTTTGCAAGATGGGTGAAGAACCGGTCCTCATGGAGGAACAGACGACATCTTACAGCATGTAGTCGCTAATGTCATTGGCCGCCCCTGCGGGGAGGGGAACGGGCCATAAAGGAGCAGAGGAACTAGGAATCCTTGCGAGAGAAGTAGAGTCAAGCGAAAGGAAACTGGGTGATCGATCGCTTAGGAGCAGCACACGGGCTATTGATCAAGTGAGTGAAAAGCCCAAGGGAGAGGTACTGTCCAGAGGCTGAGGGATGTTGGTACATAAGTCAGCAAGACAGGTGGTTGTGGCCTGTGACTTTAGGTTCAGCATTGCCCCAGGATTCCAATCAGTCAAGCGGTAGAGGTCATTCAGAGTGACTCTTATCGTTTATTCTGGGTCAGAAATTTGCTTCCTTCTTCCCTGATAAAGTAATCATCAAGTTTTAAATTGTTGTCTCCCGCAACGCTGTGAGTCTTTGCAAGTTAAGCAAAGGAAAAGATCAGAAATCAACCAAAGAGCATCTCAAAGAAAGTCCTTCTCCCATCCCAGTTTATGTTGGTGAATAAAGCATTAAGAAAAAGCATTAAGGACTGTGACTTTTAAATCTATGGGCTGCGAAGGTTGAGTGGTAAAAGTGAATTACAGATATAACAATTATTAAGCCGCTCCTTCGGGGGTAAGCGCTTCATATATATTCTGTATGCAGTATGAGGCCTTATGTTTGCTGTTGAGCAGAAAATCTTTAAGTTGTGTATAAAACCAGAGGTCAGGGAATGGATCTCCGTATTCCGTTTTTACAGTTTCTAATGGTTTTACCTGGTTTCCACTAAGACATTGGGTGGCTAGGAGTTTTGAGTTTCAGTCTGGGGATGGGAGTGTTCTCTGGTTTAGACCCGGAAGAAAATCTAGGTTATTAGCAAATGGCGTCAATGGGCCTGGGATTGAAGCTAGTTTATGATGTGGGGCAATTTTATGCCAAATGTTTAACGTGGTAGCTACCAGGGGATGTTCTGTGTTTCTAATGGATTTGGAGTGGATAGACCATGGGTAGTAAAATGATTGTTGTTTGGGTACATCTTGAACAGTTGCACAACAGTCTTTATCTTGGGTATGACAGTGCCAATCAATTATTCTAATAATGTGGGTAGCTAAATAGTATTTTTTGAAGTCTGGAAGACCGATGTCGCCTTTGTTTTTGGGTAGAGTGAGAAGGGGGAAAGTTATCCTAGGTCTTTTATCGGCCCGTAAGAACTTTCTTTGTAAGTTCAATAGTCTGGAGAAAGAGGAGTTGGGAATTGGTATAGGTAATGCATTAAAAAAATATAACAGTCTTGGAAGAATAGTCATTTTTAAAATCGCAGGTCTTCAGAACCATGAAAATAAATTTGGGGGTCCATTTTTGTAGATCTTTAGTTATAGAATTTAACAAGGGGGTGAAATTGGCTGAGAAAGGAATTTCAATGTTGGGCGTTAATTTAATTCCTAGGTATTTGAGGGTGTTTTGTTCCCATTTGAAGTTGTAATTACCTTTTAAAATGTGTAATTTATCAGGGGGGTAAGTTAAGGTTAAGTGCCTCAGATTTGGATTGGTTTACTATAAAGTTGGATATAAAATCAAAGGTTTTGAAAATTTTTGTAAGGTTGGGTATAGAAATATGGGGTTGTGTGATGAAGAACAATAGGTCATCTGCGTATGCCGCTATTTTATATTCTCTGTTATGGAGTTTGAAACCATGAATTTCGGAGGAAAAGTTTATAGTCCTGATAAGAGGTTCTAGGGTCAGGATGAAAAGTAGTGGTGAAAGGGGGTAACCATGTCGTGTGCCTTTTGTATATTTATTGGGTCAGATATGTTATTAATTTTAATTTTTACTTGTGGTTTTTGATAGAGGGCCATTATCCAATTTAACATATTTTTACCTATGTCTATGTGGGAGCATGAAGATATCATGTAGTCCCAATAGACCCTATCGAAGGCCTTTTCAGCATCAGTGGACAACAAAAGGCCTTCAATCTTTGACCTACAGGAGTAGTGGATAAGATTTAGAGTTTTGGTTGTCTCTGGCTTCCCTACCAGGCATAAAGCCGACTTTTCGCTAAAATTTTATTGTCCACATTTAAAAGTGAGATCGGCCTAAAATTTGCACAGTCTGTGTGGTCTTTTTCTTGTTTGGGGACAACAGCTATGTGTGCCATTAGAAGAGCATTGGAATCATTGTTGTTTTTTTGACAGGTGGTTGAAAGCTCTTAAGAGGGGTTTTGAAAGAAGTTGTGTGTAAATTTTATAGTATTGGGATGTAAAGCCATCAGGACCCGGGCTTTTCCCTCCATTTTTAAATCTTTGATTGCTTCCTGTAATTCTTTAATGGGTGATGGGCTCGTCTAGATTGTTTATATCATCCGTGTTTAAGGAGGAGATTTTGCTGTTTAAGAAAGTGTGGATCGTTTCTTCCTTAGAGTGCGTTATGTGGGTCAGTTTATGTTGGGGAGGTAATAGTTTATAAGCATATTTTCCTCAAATTATATGTGCAGTGTATGTGGTATAGTTACATAGTAGGTGAGGTTGAAAAAAAGTTCAGTGCTCGTAACCTTTCTTCATCACTAATATCCTCCAGTCCCTTTATTAGCTTTTTGCCCTTCTCTGTACTCGCTCCATTTCCAGTACATCCTTCCTGAGGACTGGTGCCCAGAACTGGACAGCATACTCCAGGTGAAGCCGTTCCAAAGTCTTGTAGAGTGGGACAATTATCGCTTTATCCCTAAAGTTAATCCCCTTTTTAATGCTTGTCAATATTCTGTTTGCTTTGTTAGGCTCAGCAGTGGCATGCAATGCCAAGCTGCTGCTATCTACTAGGACCTCCAGGTTCTTTTCCATCCTAGATTCCCTCAGAGATTCTCCCCCCCAGTGAATAGATTGCATTCATATTTTTGCCACCCAAATACATTATTTTACCACCTCATTTGCCATGTAGTTGCCCACCCCATTCATTTGTTCAGATCTTCTTGCAAGGTTTCCACAACCTGCAGAGACGTTATTGCCCTGCTTAGCTTAATGTCATCCGCAAATACAGAGATTAAACTGTTTACCCCATCCTCCAGGTCGTTTATGAACCAATTAAATCCCTGGGGGACCCCACTTTCCACCCCTGACCATTCCTAGTACTCCCCATTTATCACCACCTTCTGAACTTGCCTTTGTAGCCAGTTTTCATTACTAAAATCTTGTATATAGTACCTTATCATCCCCTCCAAGAGCTTGCATACTATTGATGTTAGGCTAACTGGTCTGTAATTCCCAGGGATGTATTTTGGCCCTTTTTTAAATATTGGTGCTACATTGGCTTTTCTCCAATCAGCTGGTACCATTCCAGTCAGTAAAATTGAGGAAAAATGGTCTGGCAATTACTTGACTGAGTTCCCCAAGGACTCTTGAGTGCATGCCACCTGGTCTTGACACACACACACACACACACACACACACACATTATTTCTCACATTTCGTCCATGAGCTATAAAAAAAAAAAAATATAATTTAACATTTGGTAGTCATCCCAAAAAATTAAGAGAGGAAAATGTGTGGTGTCAGTTTTTTTTTATTTTTATAATTTTTAAATATTTATTTTAATTCTTTATCAGCCCTGTTGGGGGGCTTGGGTGAGATATCAGGGGTCTAAACAGACACCTAACATCTCCACTTTTAAACAGGGAAAGGGACTGAAGACAGATTCCCCAGTGCCTTTCTCTGTAGCCTCAGCTGCACTTAGAGTTCCCACTTAAAAAAAATAAATAAATAAAAGTCAGCAGTTACAAATACTGCAGCTGCTGACTTAATAATCGGACACTTACCTGTCTCAGGGTCCAGAAGCCTCACTCGTCTCCCTCTCCGTTTGACGGCGCCGGCATTGCAACTGTGGGCACTCGGCTGTGGCTTCACAGCCGGGCACCCACTGCGCATGCGGCGTGCCATGATTGGCCGCGTAATCATATGGGACCTGTCACGTGTCCCATATGATTGACAAGAGGGAGAGGGCAGAGCTGATCCCTTCCTGTGCCAAGGGGAAGTGATGTCACCAGCCCAGACACTGAAGGAGGCAGACTACAAGGGACCACCTAGCAACAGGCATTTAGAGGCGAGTAAAAAAATAAAATTCCAAATTTTTTTTTTTTTTTTTTTTAGGCATGTTTATGCAATTTCTTTTTTTTTGGGTGGAACACCACTTTAAGATGAATGAACAGAGGCTCCTGTTCATTCATAAACTGAAGCATTGTGAAGAGTTTCCGATGTTCATTTATGAATGGGCAGTCAGTGCTCACGGACTCTGCATTCAGAAAAAGGAAAGCGCCAGTAAATGACATTTATCAACTCCTCCCTTCACTCTCCATCCTGACAGATCCAGGATGAGGGGTGGAGGGGGGACCGGATGAGCACAGAGGGGGACCAGAGGAGGACCCAGAGATTAGGGACATTTGATGGACAGTCGGGGATGAATGAAGGAGCTGGGGGACACAAGGGAGTCGGAGGTGATCGGTGCTCTGGGGGGGAGAAAGTTACAATCACCGATCTCCCTGTATGGCTTTCAAATGAAGCAGCTGAAAGCCACACAGGCATATCAGCGATTGTAACTCCCCTCACTGCCGCACCAATTAATGCCGGGGCCAAAACCGGGGACAGACTTGGTCCCCGGAAACTGGGGACATCTGGTCACCCTACATTAGGCCACTCCAGTCCAAACAGTACTGACAGTCCCACTCCTGGCTTGCCTTGCTCCCGTCACACAAACCCGCACATGAGGCTCTGGCCGCTCAGTACGGGTCTCTTGCACCATGACATCACGCAACACATTTCAGGACTGCCTTTGCTAGAACCGCCACCCAAACACACTGTAGCAGTCACAGACATTTTTTTACTGGCAACCATTTCCTGTCACTGGCATTTACAGGCAGGAGAAAAACTGCGTGTTTTATACCGGCTGCCAGGAAAAATACTGATGGCTGGCAACACTGGCTGCAACTGCAAAGCTCTGAGGGAATATTACAGGGTCTGCACCCCTTTAGATGTTTTCCTATTGGGAGTATCTTACCAAAAATTACATTTTTGTTGCAGGGAATGCCTGAAATTTTACTTTTATTTTATTGCAGACAAAAATCAATGAGCCAATCACACAAGCAGGAAGTGATGTTTCTGGGAGGCTTGCTTTGTAGAGCATGCCTCCAGGTAGCCATATTGCATTGCACTTCACAGAAAATTAGAGCTGTAGATTGAAAAGAAAGGGTCATTTTTAATAACAATTACAATTTGACTTGTCACAATTTTATACGCTATATTTTTGCCATTTTTCCACAAAAGTGGAGCTACCCTTTAAGCATAGAGCAGGTATCAGAATAAAACAGGCAGTGTTGGGGGCACTTATCAGGGAACGCAAATCAATAAGGTGGTTAAATAGTGTGTAGGAGAGCCCCTACAGACAGGAATAGTCTATGGGCTCTCTCATTAAGCCGACCATACGTGCATTAAAGTTCATTTGGTTTAGTACAGGAAAGCTGGTTGTACAATAGCCTGTTGGAAAATGTTCACATAAGTACCAAAAGTTATGGCTGACAGTTGGGTACTTTACCTCTGGAAGAATACAACACCTCAGCAGGAGTTATTTCCCCATCCACATTGACTCTGTGGGTGGTGGAACAGTTTTTTTTTTCTCCTTCAACCCACTGGTTAAAAAAAATAAAAAAAAGGAACATGTGTGGGCTTGCTTTGTTCTGATTGGATTCAGATACCATTTGTCTCAATTATGAAGAAATAACCATCTCTCATAAGTTTAAGATGGGGATATATGGTTGCAAATTACAGTTACGCCTCAAAACAGAGGTCAAGCTCAGGGCTGTCACAAGTTTTTTTGAAAGTAGAACATGCTGTGTTCTTATCACTCAGTTAGAAATCTGTAAATAGATTGTCTGATCAAAAAATATATTTTAGGATGTCAAAACAAGGTTCATTTGAGAAGCTTTGAAGCAACAATAAAACTTGGGAAAACAATGGAGTTTGCTGGGTTTCCCAGGTGCGATAAGCCATTATCAAACAATGTCTTACAAGAAAAAATTGTGGGGGATGTTTACCCAGATGGACATTTCTAAGAATTGTAAAGGAGACAAGAGCTAATAGATATTGGGCTTGTCTACTTAAAATCCTAAACTATGTAGGAATCCAAATACATTACCTATATCTATGGACATTTTATAATGAATATCATAAAGTACCTAATATGCCTAAAAGGAATTACTACATTTTGGTTATGCGTTTAGGGCAATCGTTTATTGAAAATCATACCATCTATGCAGATATCTAACGGAACCCTTTGTTTAGATTCTAGGAATTGTTTATACAGCTAAAATCTATCTAAATATTCATTGAGTCTCTACAAAGTTCATTTCAAACATTTCTGAGAGACATCAGAATTCTGTCTACTCAGTGATATTTTAATATACATATGATTATAAGTCCTTCAAATTTTATATTCAATTCCAGGGCATAGATACAGTTATGACTTTAGTGTCTACTGAAACAATGATTATTCTTTTGCAAGGTAAAATTATAATTTTGATGTAGAAAAAAATTAGAATTGTTTTAAGAAACCAATCATGGTTAAAGACAAAATCGTGGCATCTGCATAAAAATATACATATTTATATTAGCATGTGTTGTTCCAAGATAAATAAGTATTCATAGGATATACAAGAATTAAACATTTATCCATATATAGAGATAATTTTATGCAATATTGATTAATCAAAATTATACTAAGTATTGTATATTGTACCGGTTACCAGAGTCCCTGAATAATATATATTTTCATCAGCACCAATATACAAACAGATACACATTATGAAAATAGAACATATTATTTAACAGAGTTCAGAACACATTTTTCTGCCCTCAGACATGCCCAGTGGTTGAAGGTGATATTACCTGAATTCACTAAAGTTAGATTTTTTTTACAACCAATGGATAGAAGTCTAACCTTTTGGGCTTTGCTTATTATAATTCGTATGATCCCATTGTCTAAACATGGTATTTAGAAGCAGGATAGATGCCATGAGAAGACACACGCAGACACACTCCACTCATCAACTCATACCTCTACATTCACACGAAGATTCCTGGATACCTTATGTTTTGAAACTCGGAGGGCACAAGTAGTAATTCCTCTTTAAGAGTAGCCATCTTGATTTTGGAACGGGTAATTATGTTGTGTTGATTTTGACCTTATATACATTTGTGTTATCTTCAATATTTACTTATTGATTATAGTTTATTAACTATACCTTGAATCAGTAACCGCCTTGTAGATTATTTTCTAAAAGATTAAATGTTCAATACTTTTCATTTGCACAGTTTCCATTTTATTGACATAAACATCTAATTTTATTTCACGTTGTTAACCACTTACCTGAAGTATAGTAATGGTTGAAATTGTGAAAAACAGACTGTCTTATTGTCATTTTTATATGGTTATTAATTCTACAGGGAAGTTTGTAATTGCTGTGTCCTTTCAAAAGATACTACACTCCCATTTAGCGGGTGTTTCAATTGATATTCAAGCTTTTATGTAGCACATTTTAATTTTATGTAACATTTGTTTTGTCAACCAGTCTATATACAGTTGTGCTCAAAAGTTTACATACCCTGGCAGAATATGATTTCTTGGCCATTTTTCTTAGAATATGAACAAACATTTTTTCTCATGGTTAGTGTTTGGCTGAAGCCAGTTATTAACTGTGTTTACTCTTTAAATCATGACAACCAAAATTACCCTGATCAAAAGTTTACATACCCTGGTGATTTTGGCCTGATAACATGCACACAAGTTGACACAAAGGGGTTTGAACGGCTATTAAAAGGTAACCATCCTCACCTGTAAACTGTTTGCTTGTAATTCATGTGTATAAAAGGTCAATGAGTTTCTGGACTCCCGACAGACCCTTGCATCTTTCATCCAGTGCTGCACTGACCTTTCCAGATTCTGAGTCATGGGGAAAGCAAAAGAATTGTCTGCGGAAAAAGGTAGTTGAACTGCATAAAAAAGAAAAGGAATAAAAAAAGATATCCAGGGAATTGAGAATGCCATTCAGCAGTGTTCAAACTCTAATCAAGAAGTGGAAAATGAGGGGCTCTGTTGAAACCAAACCACGGTCCAGTAGACCAACTAAGGTTTCAACCACAACTGCCAGGAAAATTGTTTGGGATGCAAAGAAAAACTCACAAATAACTTCAGGTGAAATACAGGACTCTGTGAAAACATGGGGTATGGCTGTTTCAAGATGCACAATAAGGAGACACTTGAAGAAAGATGGGCTGCATGGTGGAGTTGCCAGAAGAAAGCCATTGCTACGCAAATGCCACAAAGTATCCTGCTTACAATATGCCAAACGGCACAGAGACAAGCCTCAAACCTTCTGGCACAAAGTAATTTGGAGTGATGAGACCAAAATTGAGCTTTTTTTGGCCACAACCATCGACGCTAAATTTGGAGAGGAGTCAACAAGGCCTATGATGAAAGGTACACCATTCCTACAGTGAAACACGGAGGTGGATCGCTGATGTTTGAGGATGTGTGAGATACAAAGGCACAGGAAATTTGGTCAAAATTGATGGCAAGATGAGTGCAGTATATTATCAAAAAATACTGGAGGAATATTTGCCTTCAGCCAGGAAGCTGTGCATGGGACATACTTGGATATTCCAACATGACAATGACATGACAAAGCCAAGTCGACCTGTCATTAGCTACAGCAGAATAAAGTGAAGGTTCTGGAGTGGCCATCTCAGTCTCCTGACCTCAATATCATTGAGCAGTCACCCTGTGGAGATCTCAAACGTTAAGTTCATGCAAGACAGCCCAAGAATTTACAGAAACTGGAGGCTTTTTGCCAAGAGGAATGGGAAGCTTTACCATCTAAGATAAAGAGCCTCATTCACAAATATCACAAAAGACTTCAAGCTGTCAATGTTAAAGGGGGCAATACACTGTATTAATAACTGGGGTATGTAAACTTTTGATCAGGGACATTTGGCTAGTTTCTGTTGTCATTATATGCATTATTTAGAGAGTAAACACAGTTGATGGATAATAAATGGCTTCAGCCAAACACTAACCACGAGTGAATGAAGTTTGTGTTATAATTCATATTCTCTGAAAAATGGCCAAGAAATCATAGATTCTGCCAGAGTATGTAAACTTATGAGCTCAACTGTATAACTATTTTGTATGGTTATATGTCTGGGAAGTTTATCATTGCGGTGTCATTTTTCAAAGGTACAACCCTCCCATTAGCGGGTGTTTCAATTGAGTCTCTTAATTTTGCGCAGCACAATCGGCATTTTTATTTTATGTAACGTTTGTTCTTGTCAACCAATATATAACTATTTTGCATGATCACGTCTGGTGAATAAATTTCATAATTTAACCACTTAAGCCCCAGACCATTTTGCTGGCCAAAGACCAAAGCACTTTTTGCAATTTTGCACTGCGTCGCTTTAACTGACAATTGCGCGGTTGTGCAACGTGGCTTCCAAACAAAGTTGGCGTCCTTTTTCCCCCACAAATAGAGCTTTCTTTTGGTGCATTTTATCACCTCTGCGGTCTTTTTTGCGCTATAAACAAAAAAATAGCGACAATTTTGAAAAAACGCATTATTTTTTACTTTTTGCTATAATAAATATCCCCAAAAAATATATAAAAAAAACTTTTCCTCAGTTTAGGCCGATGCGTATTCTACATATTTTTGGTAAAATAAATAAGTGTTTATTGATTGGTTTGTGCAAAAGTTATCGCGTCTACAAAATAGGGGATAGTTATATGGCCTTTTTTTTAAATTTTTTTTTTTTACTAGTAATGGCGGCGATCAGCGATTTTTATTGTGACTGTGACATGGCGGACACGGACAATTTTGGGACCATTGGCATTAATATAGCGATCAATGCTAAAAAATTGCATTGATTACTGTAAAAATGTCACTGGCAGTGAAGGGGTTAACCACTAGGTGGCGCTGTAGCGGTTAAGTGTGTCCTACGAAGTGATTCTAACTGTGGGGGGGGGGGGCTGTGTGTGCCATCATTGAAAACCGCTCCCGATTTTTGGGAGCGGTGATCAGTGACAGCGTCATTAGGCAGAACGGGGAGATGCTTGTTTACATTAGCATCTCACCGTTCTTCCTCACCATGAGACTATCGCGGGTATCTCCGCGGACAACGGGTCTGCGGGACCCGCAATCACTGTCATGGAGCTCTCGGCAGGCGCGCGTGGTTGCCCGCAAGCCGCCTCTTAAACGGCAATGTACAGGTACGTTAATCTGCCTGTATGTTGTACGTGCCCTTCTGCCGCAGTATATATGCGTGAGGCGGTCAGGAAGCGGTTAAGACTGTGGTCATATTTGATTGATCCTGTATCTTAAAAATTAGTCATTCATAAATACCATGCAGGAAAATTATTCTCATAAGCACGACACATTTAATACAAGTGCAAATAAACTGACCACAATCTAGGTTAACTTGCCGACGGCTAACCGATTTTCTGCTGCAGGTCGGCTTTGTTGCACAAAACTACGTTATGAACACGGATCTGTCTTCATCCAGACAATCCCCCCCCCACACAAATGACAATTGCGCGGTCGTGCAACGTTGTACCCAAACAAGATTGGCATCTTTTTTCCTCACAAATAGAGCTTTCTTTTGGTGTTATTTGATCACCTCTGCGTTTATTTTTTGCCTATAAACAAAGACTGACAATTAAAAAAAATAATATGTCGCTATAATATCCAAAACTAAAAAAAAATAATTTCAGCAGTTTAGGCCAAGATGTACATATTGGGGGGAGAAAAAAAAAAAAAAAAAAAAAAATCACAATATTGATTGGTTTGTGCAAAAGTTAGTGTCTACAAAATAGGGGATAGATCTATAGCATTTTTTTACTAGTAACAGTGGTTTACAGTGATTTTTAGCAGGACTGCGGCAGGCTAGTCCGACACTTGACGCTTTAGGGACCGGTGACATTTATACAGTGATCAGTGCTATAAAAATGCATGGATTACTGTATAAATTACACTGACAGAAAAGGAGTTAACACTAGGGGGCAATCAAGGGGTTAAGTGTGTCTTAAGGAGGCGTTGATCACTGTGGGGGGAGGGGACTGACTGGGAGCACAGAGATTGCTGTTCCTGATCACTAGGCAAAGCAGATCTCACTCTACTCCCCTGACAGAACAGGGATCTGCTTTGTTTACACTGGCAGATCCCTGTTCTGCCTGTCTCACTATACTTCCCTGTCAGAATGGGGATTTGTTTGTTTATATTGCTAGATCCCCATGCTGGCTCTGCAGAGCGATGTCGGGTGGCCGGCGGACATCGGCCACACGCAGCAGCTTCCCCGCCGTGCAGCGGGTGCCTCCACAAGCCCTCTATAGCTCTTAAAGGAGCCGACGTACCGGTACGGCAATTCGCAGCGACCTGCCGCAGTATGACGGCTGGTCAGCAAATGGTTAAATGTAAGTCTACCTTTGTTTTAAATAAAACTATTGCTTCATACACCATGAGATGTTTTCCTTATTGCATGTGCGATGACCATTGACGGACGACAAAGATTGCTTTGGTAGTTTGATGCGCGTAATCCTTGGATTTGAGGTGAGCGGCCATTGCACATGGTGGCGGATTTGTGCCCGGCTTGGGATTCAGCACCAATTTATGATCGTTGACACTGGGATCTATCACTCACCATTTATCTTGGAGGGACTGCACTTTATTGCCATTTGTTTTTTAAAAATATTTTTTGCATTTAACCCTTTGATCGCCCCTTCCCTGCCAGTGTCATTAGTACTGTACATATTTTTAGCACTGATCACTAATGTCACTGGTTCCCAAAAGTGTCAAGTGTAGGTGTCCGATTTGACCACCGAAGTCCCGCAAAAAAAAAAAAAAAACAAAAAAAAAAAAAATCGCTGATCGTCGCCACCATTACTAGTAAAAAAATAAAAATAAAAACATGCCATAAAATATCCCATAGTTTGTGGACATGACTTTTGCGCAAACCAAATATACGCTCATTGGGATTTTTTTAACCAAAAATATGTAGCAGAGAAAAATATTGGTCTAAATTGAAGAAATTTGATTTTTTACTGGATAGGTTTTATAGCAGAAAGGTAAAAATATTGTTTTTCCAAATTGTCGCTTATGCAACAAAATAAAAACCGCAGAGGTGATCAAATGCCAAAAGAAAGCTCTATTTGTGGGAGGGAAAAAAAAGCAATTTTTGGGTACAGCGTCGCACGGTCACGCAAATTGTCAAAGTAACGCAGAGCAAAAAAAGGCCTGGTCATTGAGGTAAAACCTTCCGGGGCTGAAGTGGTTATAAAACACAAAGATGGGAAACATTTAGGTTTAAAAATCAGGTTTTATTTTGCCATGTATAAAGATTCCATTATATAGAGGACAGTCATTGAAGTGATCAGAAAGGCTACATCTTCATGCACACAGAACGAAACTGGGAAGGAAGTCCAGTAAAATCGATGAAGACAACATCTTTGGGTTGATTGCAGTTCACCTCGACCTTGCTGACACACCAACACCGCTATAGTCCAGTTCAGCAAACTTGATGTAGGCAGGAGCTAAGGAGAGGTATAGGGGTTAGAGACATTGATAAGCAGTCTTTAAAGCATATTTCCACTTTTGCAGCAAAATTGGGATACCACATACTTTATATTTGTTACATGCTCCTATTAACATAGCATAAAAAAAAAAAATGCTAGTTACTTGCTTTGTGTGGTTGAGAAGGGGGCTGTGGAGAGATATTTAACATATTAACCTCATCCATACTGTGTTTGCAATTCTTCACTATGAGCTGTAAATGAGATTTGAATGCTGTCAAAAGGATTAAAAATGTAGAAACCACCTCCCTTCATTCATAGTTGCCAACATTGTAAAAATATTTTTAGGGACACTTGGCTGTAGGCGGAGTCGCACTATAATTAGGGGGCAGGGGCATGCATTTGTGGGCGTGACAAAGTAGAAATTAAAAATGCGGCGTGTCCCCATCAGTCCTCCTTGCGGCTGGCCCCCCCCCACGTGACATCCAGCCTGGCCCCCCCCCCCCCCACGTGACATCCAGCCTGGCCCCCCCCCCCACGTGACATCCAGCCTGGCCCCCCCCACGTGACATCCAGCCTGGCCCCCCCCCCCCACGTGACATCCAGCCTGGCCCCCCCCCCACGTGACATCCAGCCTGGCCCCCCCCCACGTGACATCCAGCCTGGCCCCCCCCCCCCCCCACGTGACATCCAGGCTGGCGCCTCCCCCACGTGACATCCAGGCTGGCCGCCTCCCCCACGTGACATCCAGGCTGGCCGCCTCCCCCACGTGACATCCAGGCTGGCCGCCTCCCCCACGTGACATCCAGGCTGGCCGCCTCCCCCACGTGACATCCAGGCTGGCCGCCTCCCCCACGTGACATCCAGGCTGGCCGCCTCCCCCACGTGACATCCAGGCTGGCCGCCCCCCACCACGTGACATCCAGGCTGGCCGCCCCCCACCACGTGACATCCAGGCTGGCCGCCCCCCACCACGTGACATCCAGGCTGGCCGCCCCCCACCACGTGACATCCAGGCTGGCCGCCCCCCCACCACGTGACATCCAGGCTGGCCGCCCCCCACCACGTGACATCCAGGCTGGCCGCCCCCCCCACCACGTGACATCCAGGCTGGCCGCCCCCCACCACGTGACATCCAGGCTGGCCCCCCCCCCACCACGTGACATCCAGGCTGGCCCCCCCCCACCACGTGACATCCAGGCTGGCCCCCCCCACCACGTGACATCCAGGCTGGCCCCCCCCACCACGTGACATCCAGGCTGGCCCCCCCCACCACGTGACATCCAGGCTGGCCCCCCCCACCACGTGACATCCAGGCTGGCCCCCCCCACCACGTGACATCCAGGCTGGCCCCCCCCACCACGTGACATCCAGGCTGGCCCCCCCCACCACGTGACATCCAGGCTGGCCCCCCCCACCACGTGACATCCAGGCTGGCCCCCCCCACCACGTGACATCCAGGCTGGCCCCCCCCACCACGTGACATCCAGGCTGGCCCCCCCACCACGTGACATCCAGGCTGGCCCCCCCCACGTGACATCCAGGCTGGCCCCCCCCACGTGACATCCAGGCTGGCCCCCCCCACGTGACATCCAGGCTGGCCCCCCCCACGTGACATCCAGGCTGGCCCCCCCCACGTGACATCCAGGCTGGCCCCCCCCCCCCCGTGACATCCAGGCTGGCCCCCCCCCCCACGTGACATCCAGGCTATACGGCCCCAAAGTTGGTCAAGCAGAGGCGCATGGTTACAATAGAGATTGAGCTGCGGCGCTGCCCATCCCTGCCCTTTTCCATAACAGGTCACAGAGACTGGCAGCGGGGCGGAGGTGGCCGGGGGGGTGGGCGGCGCTGCAGCTCAATCTCTATTGTAGCCATCTGGCCAGCCTACTTCTACAGTCTTCTTGAAAATGGCAGCCCGCAGAGACAGTCTCCATGGGCGCGGACCTCTAGCAGCTTGCGAAGCAAACCTCAGCGGCGAAACTCTGGATTCCCCCGGGAAACTAATAAATCGGGAAAAGGGTCTAAATCCTGGGAATGTCCCGGGAAATTCGGGACAGTTGGCAAGTATGCTGCATTGCATGTTGAGGGATGGCTCACTCCCAAAGCTCAATGAAATGGGCTGTCCAGAAATTCTCTAAATCAGCCATGCCACTTTAACCCACATACCGCCTAATACAATTACTAGTAGGCGGCACAGCAACATACTGGTATGTCGCGAGCCACTTCCTGGTTTTTGGAGCACATGCGCTCTGCTGATCTGGGCTGTGATTGGACGCAGCACAAGTTTGTCAGCAGGTTACAGCAAGAGATTTGGGCTCTAGATCTGCAGATCAGCTGTGGCCAACCATAGCACAGTTCTATGTTGACACACAGAACACTGAGCATTGATCTGACTGTTTCTTCTCCCTGAAATAAACAGAGTTCTGGGAGAAACAGCCAGATCCTGTGAGTAAAGACACAGATCTGTCAGGATTCATCTCAGCTTTCAGTTACCATTCAGAACTGAAAGCAAGGAGGAACTCCAACCAGATGATCAGTGAGTAAAAGCCACACACATACATTTGCACACACTTGTTAGGCACACAGTTAACAACTTGATAGTTTTAACCAAAGACATGTAGAATACATTTAAGCCTAAATTTATGTAGAACTTTTATTTTTATGGATTTATATTAGAACAAATTTATCTTTTAATAATTTAATAATCTTTTATAATTTACTTTATTTATTTTCAAACTTATTTCATTTATATAATAAAACCCAGTGGTGACCACATGCCACCAAGAGAAAGCTCTACTTGTGTAAAAAAAATATATATACTGTATTTATCAGCGTATAACACGCACTTTTTTCCCCTGAAAATAAGGGGGAAAAAAAAAAAAAAAAAAAAAATCACAGGTGCGTGTTATACGCTGACAGCACATCTCGGAGGGGAACGAGTGCCGCCGGAAATCACCAAGCGCCATCTCCACTTGACTCGCACCAAGATGACATCTGTACACGAGGCAGCGGGATTGCAGAGCAGCTGAGAGGCAAGTCACACCCTAAATGCTTGTAACACTTTATGGGCATTCATAAGCGATTTCATTGGGGTCAGTTAAGAGCATAACATCACCAGCAAATAAAATTGACGACATGGGAGAAGTAAATAGAAGGCTGCAGATGAGCACAGATCAGGCTGCACTGAAGCTGCAGAGGGGCACATATTAGGCTGCATTGATGCTCACTGACCTTATTTTGCGTAAAAGGGATTAAAAATGTTTTTTTCTGAATTTGGGGTGCGTATTTTACGCCGATAAACACTCTGTATAAATGTTGTTACCGTACAGTGTTGCATGAATGCGCAAATAGCAGTTAAAGTAGCGCAGTGCTGAATACCGTAGAAAAAAAATGCCCTGGCCATAGAGGTAAAATCTTCTGGCGGTCAAGCAGTTGAAACATCGAAAAAGGGTAAGAAATATTTTAAAACAAACATTTTTGGAGTATGCTGTGTGAACACATTATAGTAGAGTTTTCTTAAACTGCAAAAGTAGAAATACAAAGCAAAAAAAGCCGACACCTGGAGAAGGAAATACACCATTACCAAAACTATCGTGACACCTGCCTTTACACGCACATGAACTTTAACCACTTTAGCCCTGAAAGGATTTTCCCCCTTAACCAGGCCATTTTATTGCGATACAGCACTGCATTGCTTTAACTGACAACTGCACGATCGTGCTATACCCAAACAAAAGTGACATCCTTTTTTTCCCCCCACAAAGCTTTCTTTTGGTGGTATTTGATCTGCTCTAGTTATTTTTTGCGCTATAAAAAAAAAAAGCAAAAATTTTGAAAAAAATTCACTTTCTTGCTATAATATCCCAAAAAATATTTTCAAAACAAAATTTCATCAATTTAGGTCAATATATTCTTCTATATATTTTTGTGAAAAAAAATAAATAAATCGCAAGTGTATATTGATTGGTTTGCACAGAAGTTATAACGGCTACAAAAAGGTGAAAGATTTATGCAATTTACTAGTAATGGCAGCGATCAGAGATTTTTATCGGGACTGCGACATTGCGGCAGGCAGATCGGACACTTGATACTTTTGGGACCAGACATTTATAAAGCGATCAGTGCTATAAAAATGCACTGATTACTGTGGAAATGTCAAAGGCAGGGAAGAAGTTAACACTAGGGGGCAATCAAGGGGTTAAATGTGTTCCCTCATGTGTGTTTCTAACTGTGGGGGGATGAGACTTACTGTAGGAGATGACCGATCACCATTACTGATTAGTAGGAACAGACGATCAGTCTCTCCTCCCTTGACAGAACCGGGATTTGTGCCTTTACATAGATGCCCATTCTGGCTCTCATGCTCGCAAACGCGGGTGGCCGGCAGGCATCGCGACCTCCAGCCACGCGCATCAGGTCCCCGCTGTGCAGCAGTCACCTAAGGATCTTAAAGTAGCCTATGTACCTATACGGCGGTTCGCGCAGGGCTGCAAACCTGCCGCAGTATATGTATGTGAGCCAGTCGGGAAGTGGTTAATGGCATCCCAGTTTTAGTCCGTAGGGTTCAATATTGAATTGGCCCAGCAGCTACAACAGCTTCAACTCTTCTAGGAAGGCGGTCCATAAGGTTTAGGAGTGTGTCTATGGGAATGTTTGACCATTCTTCCAGAAGTGCATTCGTGAGGTCAGGTACTGATGTTGGACGAGAAGACTTGGCTCCCAACCGCTGCTCTAATTCACCCCTAAGGTCTTATCAGGTTGAGGTCAGGACTCTGTGCAGGCCAGTCAAGTTACTCCACCCCAGACTGGTTCATCCATGTCCTTATGGACCTTGCTTTGTCCACTGGTGCGCAGTCATGTTGGAACAAGGGGCCAACCCCCAAACTGTTCCCACAAAGCTGGGAGCATGAAATTGTCAAAAATGTCTTGATATGCTGACAGTTTAAGAGTTCCCTTCACTGGAACTAAGGCCAAGCACAATCACTGAAAACCGCCCCATGCCATAATAACCCCTCCACCAAATGATTTGGACCAGTGCACAAAGCAAGCTTCATAAAGACATGGATAAGCGAGTTTGGGCTGAAGGAATGAGTTTGGGGTGGAGGCACTTGACTGGCCTGAACAACCTGATAGAACACCTTTGGGATGAATTGGAGCAGAGACTGTGAGCCAGGCCTCGTCCACATCAGTGCCTGACCTCACAAACGCGCTTCTGGAAGAATGGTCAAACATTTCCCATAGACACACTCCTAAACTTTGAGGACAGCCTTCCCATTAGAGTTGAAGCTGTTATAGCTACAAAGGGTGGGCCAACGCAATATTGAACCCTATAGACTAAGACTGGGATACCAGTAAAATTCATGTGCATGTAAAGGCAGGTGTGCTAATACTTTTGGTAATAGTGTATATAGCAATGAATATTTGATTTTTATAAAGAGAATGTCAAGGAAGCAATATGACATTGGAAGACTGATGGAAGCAAGTATTCTCCAACTGGCAGGATGAATGCCAATTTCAACAGCAGAAGCCAATTCAAAGCTGTATGCAGCCTTAGAACCATAAGATCAGCTTCCACTGCAGGCTTCTGTGACCAAAACTTAAACATGCTCCTTATTAAAAAAAGCAATTCTTTTCAGAAGCTAAGCCACCACCTTCGAATTAAGGAAAATCTTGAGATCAGAATATCGCTCTTTCCAGGTTTTGGCTTTTGACCTGAATATACACTGTATCAAACATCTTCGAGCTCCTGACACTTTTGCTAATCTATGGACAGTGAAAGTGCAAAGGATTATAACCAAAGCTGGAGGAAAAGGAAAAGGCGCTTGTGACGAACCCCCGTACTCAAGATGAGTCTTTCCGTCGTAAATGCTTGATCTGTACGGTACCACACGATCCAAGATCCCTCAGAGCAACCAGTCATTAGCTGTAAATCAATGTAGGGTGAAAAGAGACTGATTATTGAAACACATGTACAGATCTACAACTCAGGGGCAATGTCCCCTCCCTTGGATTCAGGACAGGGTAAACTGTCCAATCAGTAATAAGGAACACACAGGCATTGAAACATTTGAATAGAGCATCTTATCAGCAGGGAGGGCTGTTGGAGGGATACCCCCCTCCTCTCTGCCCTGTCCCCGGTTTACATGCCAAGAACACCAATACAAACATCCATCCCATAACACTTCTAAGGCAGACACAACAGAACAATGGGGACCCAGCCACACCCCAAACAATCTCAGCAAAGAGTCCAACAGCATGAAATATATACAACATTCCAGTGTGGCTGTACAGCAAGTCCGACTAGCACAGATCAGACTGCTGTTCAAGGTCACCCTGTGACCCTAATGGACACAGGGTGATTTACACATAGGAGGGGCCGGGGGAGCTGGACACTGAATTTCCAGAGCTCTCCAAGGTAAGCTGGGTTCCACAAGCCTCCCACCCAAAGTGACTCCCATCACACATCTCCCCTTTTGGCAGAGGACTAACACAGGAGGAGACCCCAGACGGGTTGACGCCAAAGTTAATCAGTAGTTCCAGTCCCCCAATGCTGGTATCCACACACACTACCCCAAATTGTCCCAAACATAGCATTATGCACCCAGCCAACCTCTGCCTCTTTCGTAGAACATACACACTGGGGAGAAGAGGGGACTGGCCCTTCTCCCTTGAATCCTTTCAGCCGCTGGAGAGAAGACAGGGTGACTGGGCTCACTTCGTCATGCTGCTGGGGATCTGGGCCGACTGCACAGCATCCCTGGGGTATACAAGTAGAGACTGAAGTCCCATCCACTTTTGGTAGATGAAAAGCCCTCAGTGCTTGCAAAACATGGCTGTCATCCTCTTGTCTCTGGACAAGAGGATGGACCATTTTCTGGGGTTGTGTCAGTGGAGACCAAAGTCCCATCCACTTTCATAGGAACTCCCTATTCTGTTAGTTGAGGGCAGAGGCCAGCAGCACTCTGCTCTGTTGCCAGCTCTTCGACTGGGTTGGTGTCAGTGGAGACCGCAGTCCCATCCACCGATATCAGCTCAAGCTGCAGTTGGGTGCAAAGGCCAGTAGCATTCTGCCCTGTTAGCACTTCAGCTGAGGACCCCACATCATCCACTCTGGCTGTTGGGGAGTATGGATGAGCCGAACACCCCCAGGTTCAGTTCACACCAGAACGTGCGGACAAAAAATTTGTTCAAACATGTGAACACTGTTAAAGTCTATGGGACACGAACGTGAAAAATCAAAAGTGCTCATTTTATAGGCTTATATGCAAGTTATTGCCATAAAAAGTGTTTGGGGACCCAGGTCCTGCACGTTGTGTTAGTGTTTTATGTCTTATAGAGCCTTCCGGTAGTTCTTGTGTAAACTGAAGAGGGAGGCCTGGAGGATCACCTTTTAACAATTGTGTGTACGAGTTTCCTGTCCCGTAGGGAGGAGCCCTATGTCTCAGAGGCTGTCTTGGAAGACCCCTAGAAAAAGAGTTACTGGTAAGTCTAACTCCGGTTTTTATGTATATTGCCGGGATCTGGCAATACATTAGAGCCGTGAGCAATTTTAAATTACTTTTTGCTTTAGAAATGTAATTTTTCTGCGGTACGGTTCTAAACATGGGAAAAATGCACTACTTTAAGGGCAGAATAAGGGGACCCCAGGCACGATATTTAAAGGAATATTTCATTTTGTTGTTTCACTTTAGGCAGTCTTAAAGCTGCTCCTGAAAAAACGGCAGTTTTAAAAACTTTTTTTGCATTGATACCTGCAAGAAAAATGGCCGATACCCAAGAGGGGCTGATGGAATGAGTGGCTGGAATATTAGTATCGTCTTGAAGAGGGCTAAATCTATTTAACATAGAAATAGGATGGGAATTGTCAGGCCCAATGATGGGGATCTATGTTCTGGAAGGTCACGTGCATGGGGATACAACCGGGCTCAGTAATATTAGCGAGCAAATCACTCATTGGTATAGTGGAGCCGTCCAGTACAGATACTGATGGCGAGAGGGGTGCAATGTTGGAACATCCCTTTTGAACAAGGGACCCAATTCCTGGAAGCTAGGGTGGAAGAAGACATACTAGGAAAGGGCCTACTACTGTGGGAAAGAGTCAGAGGCTCAACAAGGGGGTAGGCTGACTAGTAGAGGTTACCAATGTACCGACAGGCTTGGGGTTAACCTTACAATGTTTTCTAGAATTATAGTTGGAATGTGAGGGTTTAGTGGGAAGTGATTGGAGGGGAGGACGAGTGGGATTTTTGGGATGTTTCCAATTAAAGATTCAACCCTCAGTCACCAAGATACCGATCAAATTTACCCAATTCGGTGTGTACCAAATTGTCCTCAAACTAAGTTCTGATCTAGGGTCTGGGACCATTTATCAAAGAGACTGGAAGTGGAAAAGCAAAAAAAGTTGTGTTTCTTGGACCGTGACCATTTATTTTGCTTTCTCCAATTTCCGGTCTCTCTGCTGTTGGTGTAAAATTCGGAAAAAAGATACCAGTCCTTTTTCAGATGCTCATCCAGGAAACCATTGTTTTTTCTTAACCTCCTAGGGGCGATTTTTAATTCTAGATATTTTTCTAAAAAAGGACTTGTCCCACCACTGTGTACACTCAAACTGACGAGCTGCCTGGAGAGCAAGAAAAGCTTTTTTCATACGGATCTCGAAAGCCTCAGAATGAGGTAATCGAGAACCGACTTGTATTACCAGATAGTTCTGGTAATACATATTCCATTAGACAATTCATCATGTGTTCGACCCAATTTGTTTATGTCCTGCGGTGTCCATGCGACCTTTTATATGTTGGTCATACCATCTGGACCTTGTGTATCAGGGTTGGCGAACACCACAGGTTCATTAAAAATGTTTGAGAGCATAGTGTGCCCCATCATTTTCCTACTCATGGCATGAACTTTAAGGACCTGACTGTCCTAGCCGTTGAATTTGTACCTTCGGGTGGCATGACTGAGAACGAAAGATTTCTGCGTCTATGCCAACGCGAAACAATGTGGATATATAAGCTCAATACTCTTTCTCCCAAAGGGTTGAACGAGGAACTTTAAGTTCGTACAGTTATACACCTTAGCTCCTCCCCCTCCCACACTTATACTTCCAGGTCATTTTCCCCATTTAATCTTCACACTCAGCCAACTAAAAAGGTAATCTGAAGATGGGGCGTTTCCCCGAAACATGTAGCTTCTCCAGTCAGCGATGTGCGACTCTTTGCTCCCTTGGCATCGGCAGTTCCTAATTGGCCCCAGCAGCAGGGTTTGCCCATACTCTTCGGATTCCCTTGGCTGACTTCCGCCAGGCTGTGATATCACTTCTGGGCCAACAGTGAGCGGCCACTGTATACTGGCCCCAACAGTTCCTGTGCCTGGTTCCCCCATAATAGGACCCCTGGCCTTACGGGTCCCCCCCAAGAAGTGCTCCTGTGTTCTTTGTCCTGCTTTGTGCTGGGTTTCCCTAAGCCCGTGTGTCATCCATGCGGCTTCAGCCTCCAGGTACTGTCAGTTTTTTAATCCAAGTCTCTGCATGACCATCAATTGACTGCTGTATGCCTTGGTGAACATTTTATTTTTTTTAACAATAAAATGTTTTTACTTTGCCTCTGAGGGTCCTATTTATGTCTGCTGATCAGCGCTGTTCAAACCTTTAATTATATCTTCTGTCCTCATTTGTCTGAGTTTTGGACAGCAGCGGCCACAGCTACATTAAATTTTTCTTTGACTTCACTTGGCCTCTGGTCTGTGCGCCTAGATTTTTGTTTTTAACACAATGTCAGTAAATACTTTTAACACCAGTCAAGGGAAAAACAGGCTTACCTGTAAAATCCTTTTCTTTGAGGTACATCAGGGGACACAGAGCCATAGTAATTACTATGTGGGTTATAGGCCACCTTTAGATGACGGACCCAGGCACGCCCTAAATTAAGAAGTGCACTCCCTATATAACCCCTCCCACTACTGGGAGTATTCAGTTTTGTAGCCAAGCAATACACGTGTATACCAAGAAGGGAGGGACCTCTGTGTCCCCTGATGCACCTCAAAGAAAAGGATTTTACAGGTAAGCTGTTTTAAAAATCCTGTTTTCATACATCAGGGGACACAGAGCCATAGTAATTACTATGTGGGATGTCCCATAGCAATGGCAACTGAAGGGAGGGAGACAATAAAAGGTAGGGCATTAAGAGGCCAGAGGACTTATACTGCAGCCTGCAGTACACTATGCCCAAAGGCAATATCCTCATGTCCTTTTACATCGATTTGATAGAATCTAGTAAATGCATGGACTGAAGACCAAGTTGTGGCCTTGCAGATCTGAGCCATAGAAGCCTGGTGACTCACCGCCCATGAGGCACTAACAGCCCTGGTGGAATGTGTTTTAACATGAAAAGGAGGAACTTTCTTCCTCAGACCATAAGATTAAACAATTTGACTAATCCATTTGGAAATGGTAGATTTCGATGCTGCTTGTCCTCTTTTAGGACCTTCTGGCAGGACAAACAAAATATTTGTTTTTGTGAATCTGAGCGGTTTCCTAAAAATAGGCCTAACCACTCTTACATCAAGGAAATGTAGTGCCTTTTCCTTCGATCGAGACTCTGGGGGGGAAAAAAAGGCAGAATAATATCCAGGTTCAGGTGAGAACCTGTCGTCACTGACGGTAGAAATTTAGGATGAGGCCGCAATACCACCTTATCCTTATGCATGATTTAAAATATGGCTCTTTACAAGCCAGAGCCGCCAATTCCGATATTCTTCTTGGCAGAAGATATGGCAACCAAAAAGACTTTTTCTTTAAAAGAACTAAAGGAATTTCCCGTATAGGTTCAAAAGGCTGATCTGTAAAGCCAACAAGACAAATTCTAATTCCAAGGATTTGACAGGGGGATCAATTCTTGTTACCCACTGAATAAAAGTACGCAGAGAGTGAGAAGCAAGAGGCCGTTGAAAAAATATTGATAAGGCCGAGACCTGGCCCTTGAGCATACTCAGGGCCAGGTTCATTTCTAATCCCATATGCAGGAATTCAAGAATCCTACTTATGACATACTTCCTGGGGTGCCAACCCCTGGATCGATACCAGAGAATATGTGCCTTCCAGATTCTAAAGTAAATGACTCTGGAGGCCGGCTTCCTAGCATTAATCAAAGTAGACACACTACTGAAGGAGATAACTCACGATCCCTTAGAATGTGGGTTTTGTGACAGACTCACCCGGGATAGAGGCTGTTGGAGGGGACTGAATGCAAGCCTCTTGATTATGGGCCCTGGCATTTGGGGGAACGGTGATTTTTGTGAGCTCTATGCCTGGGGACTCTTGAGGTGGTATTACTGTGGATTCGGGTCCTGGTCCCCCAGGACACAGACTCAGGGGACCCTGGATTTGCCATATTTGAAATAGTGGCCGATTCATAATGCTGGGACAAATACTGTTAGGAGATGCTGATGTCAATTCCAGCCACCTGTCTGTTGCCTGCTAGAATGTGTATTGTAAATAAGTCTCTAGTATGGGATCTAGGAGTCATTAGATCCCAATTGTTTGTGTTAATTAACTCTGCTATTGTGATAATGTTGATTGGGTTTTCTGATACAAGACAGCCAGTCTGGCCTAAAGGTCATGTCTGAGTCATCTAGGCTGTCTAAAGGGATTAGTTAATTAGCCCATGTTAAGGTTTCTGGTCACAGGTGTATGTTCAGAGTAATATGAGCAGAAGGTATACACCTCCTCTTTTACTGTATAAAAGGGCCTGTATTTTTGAATAAAAGATTCCTGGTTGAACTTACATACAGCCTGCCTGGTGTTTGTTCTGAGCTACACAACTGGATTAGAACAGCACATAGCTGTAGTTCTAGTCCCGGAGCATCGGATGACCGAACCATCAGATGTTGCAATCTGATTCAATAGCTGCTGAGAAGTGTCGGGAGAGTGGAATCGAGCGAGCAGGGGCTCGTTACATTGGTGGCAGCAGTGGGATTTGCTCTCCAGTTACTGGGACACTCCAAACCAGCCTGCAGGAGAGCCACGCTGAAAGACTTACTTGAGATCTGTGGAGGCCACCGCCTGTTTTGCCGCCGCCTAGGAGTGATGCCCACACAGTCATTCACCCTGAGCCCAGATGGAGAGGGAGAGGGAGCCCAGCCAGCAGCACCTAACATCAGCTGTGGAATGGGAGGAACAGCTCTCATGAGGTAAAAAAACATTTGGTGAAAACACAGGAAACCTGAGCTCCCAGGACAGCACCTGAGAGCCCTGACTTCCCCACGAAGTGTTCCCTCCGGAGGAAACAAAAACTGACAATGTGTGGAAAGGAGCCTCCTTTTAAAGTTTGGTGGAAGAGGTGTTTCCTGTTTGCAAGGGGCGTAGTCTCTCTCAAGTGCTGTCCTGAAAGACGATAAGGGAAAATGATTTTAACTTTAAACCAAATGTCAGAAAAAGGTTTAGTGTTTAAATGGTTAAACTTTTTTCACTTACACACAGTCTATTCCATTGACAAATTGTTACAATGTTTATACTTAAGTTCAACTGATAAAGAATGTTTTGATTCTTGGCAAACAGCCCAGTTTTTTCTCTTTTCTTTTGAGGGCTGTGGCTTCAGAAGAGCAGAGAATTCTTTGCATAGAAAGAATTGTGAAACACTTTAGTCAAGATCACAATAACCATTCTTGACGATGAATTGTGCAGCTCTAGGGTCTGGTATGTATTTTGGGGGACCCCACGCCATTTTAAAATTTTAGCATTGAGTTCACCTTAAAATCTATGTCAGACCCAAAGGGCCTGGTATGGATTTTGGGGTGACCCCACGCTGTTTCTAAATTTGGGTGTGGAGTTCCCCTTAAAAACCATAGCAGACCCAAAGGGCCTGGTATGGACTGGGGGAACCCTCACAGATTTTTTTAATTGTTTTTTAATCTATATTGCCAGGAACCGGCAATACATTACAGCCGCAAGCAAGTTAAAGTCCGAGCCTCTTTTTCAGACTCGTTTTTTGCTAGAAAATTACTAGAACCCCCAAAACTACATTTTATTTCTAACACCCTAGAGAATAAAATGGCGGTGATTGCAATACTTTGTCACACCATATTTGCACAGCGGTCTTACAACCGCACTTTTTTGGGTAAAAAATTCACTTTTTTGAAAAAAAAAATAAAACCGTAAAGTTAGCCCAATTTTTTTTTTAGATTGTGAAATATGTTACACCGAGTAAATTGGTACCCAACATGTCATGCTTCAAAATTCCCTTCCATAGGCGGTGGCCTCAGCAGGAAGATCAATAGTTTCAAAAAACTATTAGATAAGCACCTGAAGACCGCAACATACAGGGAAATACAATGTAATACTGACATATAATCACACACATAGGTTGGACTTGATGGACTTGTGTCTTTTTTCAACCTCACCTACTATGTAACATACAAAAAAAGTTACAGCATTTCTAGACTAAATTTGACCCTTACCCCTCGGTAACAGCACAGTGTTTCCATACTTCAGCCTTGATGTCAACTTGCCAGCTACAAAATATGGGCATAAGGATCACATGAAAACATAAGCCGTAAAACAAGAATTTGGCGCTGGTTTTAACGAACAGATATTGACAACTGGAAACCATGTGAGGTTAGCCAAAGTATTGAAGTGTTGCCATTTTGTGGCAAGGGTCCTGTAACGAGCCCCTGCTCGCTCGGTTCCACTCTCCCGACACTTATCTGATGCTATAGAATCAGATTGCAGATCGCAACATCTGATGGTTCAGCTTAGAACTACAGCTATGTGCCGTTCAATCCAGTTGTGATAGCTCAGAACAAACACCAGGCAGGCTGTATGTAAGTTCAAACAGGGATCTCTTTTATTGAAAGGAATACAGGCTCTTTTATACAGTAAAAGAGGAGGTGCATACCTCCTGCTCATATTACTCTGTACATACACCTGTGACAAGAAACCTAACATGGGCTAATTAACTAATCCCTTTAGACAGCCTAGATGACTCAGACATAACCTTTAGGCCAGACTGGCCGTCTTGTAGCTCAGAAAACCCAATCAACATGATCACAAAACACTGAACTCTTGTTCACACAATAGCAGAGTAAACTAACACAAACAATGGAGATCGACTCTTAGATTCCATACTAGATTTATGTACAATACACATTCTAGCAGGCAACAGACAGACAGGTGGCTGGAATTGACATCAGCATCTAACAGTATTTGTCCCAGCATTATGAATCAGCCAGTATTTCTAATATGGCAAAACCAGGGTCCCCAGAGTCTGTCTCCTGGGGGACCAGGACCCCAATCCACAGTAATACCACCTCAAGGGTCCCCAGGCATACAGCTCACAAAGAGCACTGTTCCCCCAAATGCCAGGGCCCACGATCGATCGGCAAGAGGCTAGCATTCAGTCCCCTCCAAAAGTCTCTCCCGGCTAGGTCTATCACAGGTCCCTAAGGAGAGTAGGATGCTGACCCAGTACCTAAAGTCTGACCCAAAAATAGAGAGTATGGATTTTGGCCTGGCCAAAGAGTTTGACTGTAATATGGTACCTTCATACTCCAACCAAAAAAAAAAAAAAAAAAAACAAGAACCATACCAAAAGCAAGACTATTCCCAGGAAGAAAGGATGAACAAGTGAAAAAGGAATGCCACCAAGCCTCCACACCTGAACAAATGCTCCCGCCCTACTGCAAACTCTCAGGTGCTGGCTCTGCACAAATATGTAGAAAGGAAAAGGTCCTGGACTGCCGCACTCTGTAGAAAAAGCATCTTTATTGTGAAAATTTTTTTTTTAAAAATCCAACATAGTCAAATCAAACATGGACAAAACAGGGATCAAAGCCAACACGTTTCACATTGTTTGAGGCTTACTCAAGCCTCAAAAGATGTGAAACGTGTTAGCTTTTGATCCCTGTTTCGTCCACGTTTGATTTGACTATGTTGGATTTTTTTTTCCACAATAAAGGTGCCTTTTCTATGAAGTGTGGCAGTCCAGGACCTTTTCTTTTTTATAAAAAGGATGAACAGTTATAATAACATATGTTATTCCCATTGTAAGCCATAATTAAGCTTCTAGACTGCCAGGATGACAGGAGGCGTTCAGCTACTTATATTCCTACCTTACACAGCAGGGAAGAAGGCGCAGCAGGTCTGAACTGATGGTGGGAGCTACCCAACTTTTCATGTTAACAAATGGGTGATTGCTTGCTGGGATCACCCCACATCCTGGGAACCAATTACCCATTTGTTAACATGAAAAGTTGGGTAGCTCCCACCATACATCCAGACAAATGTGAAAGGGTGGGGGTCTGTGATGTGAAGGGGAGCCTGATGAAAAGTGTGCCTGTGATAGCTGCGTACCACCAGAAGATTAAGCCAAAGTGCATTTGTCGTCACCTGCAATATCTTGCAAACAGCTAACATTTAGGGCTGTTTACAGCGGATGCAGTCAAATGCGTTTTCAACCACTTGGCCTCAGAAGATTTACACCTCCCCTTCATGACCAGGTCATTCTGTGCCATACAGCACTGCGTTACTTTAGCTGACAAATGCGGTCATGCAACGTTGTACCCAAATAAAATGTATGTCTTTTTGGTAGTATTTGATCACTGCTGCGTTTTTATTGTGCTACAAACAAAAAACTACAATTTTGAAAAAAGTTTTACTGCTATAAAACATATCCAATAAAAAAAATCTTCATAAATTTAGGCCAATATATATTCTGCTACATGGTTTTTAGTAAAAAAAAATCCCAATAAACGCATATTGGTTGGTTTACGAGAACTTTATAGCGTCTACAAACTATGGGATATATTTATAGAATTACTTATTTTATTTTTTTATACACGTAATGGTGGTGATCAGCGACATAGCGGGACTGGGATATTGCAGGGGACAATCAGACGCTGACACTTTGCGGGAAACAGCGACACTAATAGTGATCAGTGCTGAATAGGCACGGTCACTGTACTAACACTGGCTGGGAAGGGGTTATCAGAGGCAATCAAAGGGTTAACTGTGCCTAGCCAGTGTTTTTTTGTACTGTGGGAGGTGCTTTTACTAGGGGAAGCGATAGACTCTAGTCCATGCTTTTCAGGAACACAGAAACCTTCCCATGCCAGAATGACAATCTTTTTTACATAGGCGGAGCCCCATTCTGTTTACTGACGATCGGTGGGTGCTGGAGGACACAGAATGAAGAATCACAGCAGTAGCGGCACACGTGGCCCTTGCAGACAGAAGCGCAGGATCACATATACAGGATCTTTCGCAGAGCTGCTACCCTGTTTCACCCTGTGAAAGCTGCTATAGAGCAGTCAGCAAGTGGTTAATTAGTTCAGCCCCGGAAGGTGTTTCCCCCTTCCTGACCAGAGCACTTTTTACAAGTTGGCACTGCGTCGCCAACTGGTAATTGTGCAGTCATGCAATGCTGTACCCAAACGAAAATTGCGTCTTTTTTCCCCACAAATAGCTTTCTTTTGGTGGTATTTGATCACCTCAGTGGTTTTTATTTTTGTGATAAACAAAAAAAACAGAAAATTTTGAAAAAATTACTTCATAAAAAATTACAATAAACTCAATTTTAGTCATACATTTAGGCCAAAAAAAGCATTCAGCCACGTCTCGGGTAAAAAAAAAAAAAATCAATAAGCATATTTATTGGTTTGCACAAAAGTTAGTGTCTACAAACTAGGGTAGATTTTCTGGAATTTAGAAGCTTTTAGTTTATGACTGCCTATGTCATTTCTTGAGGTGCTAAAACAGCAGGGCAGTACAAAAACCCCCCAAATGACTCCATTTTGGAAAGTAGACATCCCAAGGAATTTGCTAAGAGGCTTGTTGAGCACATTGAATTTTTGTCATAAGTTAGGCCCCTTTCACACTGGGGCAGTTTGCAGACGTTATTGCGCTAAAAATACCGCCTGCAAACCGCCCCAAAACAGCCTCCGCTGTTTGTTCAGTGTGAAAGCCCGAGGGCTTTCACACTGAAGCGGTGCACTGGCAGAAGAAAAAATCTCCTGTCAGCCGCATCTTTGGAGCGGTGAAGGAGCGGTGTATTCACCGCTCCTGCCATTGAAATCAATGGGACAGCGCGGCTATACCGTGGCAATACCGCGGCTATGGCCGCGCTATACGAGTGGTTTTAACCCTTTCAGCCACCAGCGGGGGGTTAAAACCGCACCGCTAGCGGCCGAATACCGCGGTAAAACGCTAAAAATAGCGTTGTTTTACCGCCGACGCCCCCTACCGCCCCAGTGTGAAAGGGGCCTTATTGAAAAATAAAAAAAAAATTTACACAAAGTTGTCACTGAAATTATATATTGCTCAAACATTCCATGGGCATGTGTGAAATGACACCCCAAAATACATTCTGCTTCTCCTGAGTAAGGGGATACCACATGTGTGAGACTTCGGGAGCCTAGCTGTGTACGGGACCCCGAAAATCAATCACCGCCTTCAGGATTTCCTAGGGAGAGCAATTTCCAAAATGGGGTCATTTGGGGGGTTTTGTGCTATCTTGACATTTCATGGCCTCAAACTGATAGGTAGTGAGGAAGTGAAATCGCCATTTTATGCACTTAGAAATCCTGAAGGCGGTGATTAGTTTTCGGGGGCATGTATGTGGATAGGCTCCCAAAAAGTCTCACACATGTGGTATCCCCGTACTCAGGAAAAGCAGCAGAATGTATTTTGGTGTGTAATTTCACATATGCCCATGGCATGTTTGAGCAATATATCATTTAGGCCCCTTTCACACTTCTGCGACTTCAAAGTCGCACGATTTTGCCGCGATTTGGGATCAGTATTGTACAACTTTACAGGGTTGGGGTTTACAAAAGCTGCTTGTGCTTAAAGCTTGTGCTTACAAAGTCATACTGAAATCTTGTCTATTATTCAGGTATGATTTGCATGCTACTTGAGGGTTTAACCATGAGATCTGACATCAACTCGCATGGAAGTTGGACCAAAGTAGTGCAGGGACTACTTTTAAGTCGGCATGACTTAAAGTCGTGCCAGTATGAACGGTAGTCATTGAAAATCACAGAGAATGACTTGTCATGTGATTTTGCAGTACAAAATCATGGGACAAGTATAAGTGTGAAAGGGGCCTTGATTTCAACTTTGTGGGAAAAAAAAGGTATTATAATTTTCCCGAAAATTGCGGCAAAATATAAAATATTCCATGGACTCAACATGCCTCAGCAAATAATTTGGGGTGTCTACTTTCCAAAAAGGGTTCATTTGGGGGGGTTTTGACCTGTCCCGGTACTTTATGCACAACATTAGAAGCTTATGTCACATCACCCACTCTTCTAACCACTTGAAGACAAAGCCCTTTGACACTTTTACATGAAACATTTTTTGCTAGAAAATTACTTTGAACCCCCAAAACCTTTTTTTTTAAGCAAAGGCCCTACAGGTTAAAATGGTGGGTGTTGCAATATTTTCACACAGTATTTGTGCAGCGATTTTTCAAACGCAATTTTTTTTGAAAAAACACTTGAATTTCAACGCACTAAAACACTATATTGCCCAAATGTTTGGTAAAATATGCTTTAAAATTGCGCACAAATGTGCAGCGGTGACAAACTACATACATTTTTAAAAGCCTTTAAAAGCATTTACAGGTTGCCACTTTAGATTTACAGATGAGGGCTACTGGTAAAATGATTGCCCTCGGAAATTCACGGTGATACCTCACATGCATGGTGCAATTGCTGTTTACATATGACACAGGACTGACATGCGTTCGCAATGGCGCGCAAGCACGGGGGGGCAGGGGTACTTTTTATTTTGCTTTTTTATTTTTTCACACGGTTCCTTTCATTTTTTTTCATCATTTTTATTGTCATCACAGGGAATGTAAATATCCCTATGATAGCAATAGGTAGTGACAGGTAAACGTCACGTGTAGGGGAGGGGCCAGGATGGTGGAGGAGACAGTCACTTGCTCTGAGCTAGCTGCTGATTCACACAAACTGGCAAACCATTTGGAGAGGATTTTGACATTGTATGTTTTCTATACCCTGGTGATCCTGCCCGGCCTATAGCAGAATGACGGCTGGGCGGTGGTTCAGTTATCCTGAAAGGCATCATATGACGTCCAGCAGGATAACAGCCGCAGCGTGCCCGTGGGGGCGTGCATCACGGCGATCGGTGGTGCGGTGTGTCAGTCTGACACCCCTACACCAATCTTGGTAGACCGCCTCCGATGGAGGCTCTTTACCACGTGATCAGCCATGTCCAATCACGGCTGTCCACGATGTAAATAGGAAGAGCCGTTGATCGGCTTTTCCTCACTGGCATCTGACAGACGCGAATAGAGGAGAGCCGATCGGCGGTTTTCCTGACGGGGGGGTCTGCGCTGATTGTTTATCGGCGCAGCCCCCCATGGAGGCCCACACTAGACCACCAGGGAAGGGGGCAACATGTGGATAGCCGGGTATGTACCCCATGGCCATCCACATATGAAAAAATATGCACAATATATGTCAATCAGTGCCCACAAATAGGCACTGACTGGCAACATTATGGTCCAGATCAAACAAGTGCCCCCCATCAGGGAACCCCCATCAGGGAACCCCCATCAGGGAACCCCCATCAGGGAACCCCCATCAGGGAACCCCCATCAGGGAACCCCCATCAGGGAACCCCCATCAGGGAACCCCCATCAGGGAACCCCCATTGAAGAAAACTTATTTACAAAAAAATTTAACAGAAACAAAAAAACAGTTTTCTAAATTTCCGTCCTTTGTTGTGCAAAACGTAAAAATCGAAGGTCATCAAATAACAAAAGAAAGCTCTATTTGTGGGAACAAAATGATAAAAAATTTGTTAGAGTACAGTGTTGTATGACCGCGCAATTGTCATTCAAATTGCGACAGCGCTGAAAGCTGAAAATTGGCTTGGGCAGGAAGGTGTGTAAGTGCCTGGTATTTAAGTGGTTAAATGATAATACACTATCTGGCCTCTTTTGCATTTTAAATTGAGGATACAATCTTTGGATTACATCCTGCTACTTAGAGCCCAGGACATAATCCAAAGATTGACGTCTTGACGTTGAGGTGCCTGACCGTGCTCTCTCCACCTCACGTGGCGTGTGGGGATGGGCGGGCTCCCCTTGATGTCTCCGTAAATTTACTGGTAGTGAGACTCGCAGGAAAAAAAAAAAAAGAGCACCTGTCAGCGACTGCTTCAAACGCTACCAAAAAAACTGACTCTGAACGTTGCAGTTGTGTTTTGTAAGTGACAGTGATCGATTGATACTGCACTTGGGTGGGCTGGGCGGAGGGGCTAAACGCAGGTGCTAGCAGGTATCTGTGCTGATCCCGCTAACACTCTGTTTTTGGGAACCCTAAACTGCTGGGGACGCTAGTATAGATCTGATCAGATCAAAGATATTGATCCATTCAGACACTTTACTAAGGGAGGTGTATGGTGTGTGTGTGGGGGTGTGTGGGGGTGTTAGCACTACTGGCACTAATCTGACGCTGCCTGGGGCAACGCAGACCCTAACTGAAGCTAAGACCTATCTGATATCACCTGCTGGGTGATCAGGGGGTTAAACCTTTATTTAGGTAATATATGGCGGGTACCCTGACGCTATGAAAAACAAACTAACCAGAGTCACCCTTAACACTAATATGGTGATCACTGGTGACAGCGGGTGATCAAGCGGTTAAACCTTTATTAGGGGGGTAGGGGGTACCCTAAAGCTACCTGGGCCTATTAACTGCCCTTACGCTGATTAGTGTCACAAATGACACCAGTACAGTGATCAGTGAAAAATCTGACAACTGCCCTGGGTGACACTGGGACAGGGAGTGAAGGGGTTAACTGGGGGGCGATCGGGGGGTGACAAGTGCACCTACGTGTACTGGTGTTAGAGTAGTGTTGATGCAACTTAGGCCTCATGTACACTGCTGGTAAACGGACATTCAGAGTAGGGATGAGCTTCGAGTCGAACTCATGTTCGACTCGAACATTGGCTGTTCGCAAGTTCGCCGAACAGCGAACAATTTGGGGTGTTCGCGGCAAATTCGAATGGTGCGGAACACCCTTTAAAAGTCTATGGGAGAAATCAAAAGTGCTAATTTTAAAGGCTTATATGCAAGTTATTGTCATAAAAAGTGTTTGGGGACCTGGGTCCTGCCCCAGGGGACATGGATCAAAGCAAAAAAAGTTTTAAAAACGGCCGTATTTTCAGGAGCAGTGATTTTAATAATGCTTAAAGTCAAACAATAAAAGTGTAATATCCCTTTAAATTTCGTAGCTGGGGGGTGTCTATAGTATGCCTGTAAAGGGGCGCATGTTTCCTGTGTTTAAAACAGTCTGACAGCAAAATGACATTTCGAAGGAAAAAACCCATTTAAAACTACTCGCGGCTATTGCATTGCCGACAATACACATAGAAGTTCATTGATAAAAACGGCATGGGAATTCCCCACAGGGGAACCCCGAACCAAAATTTTTTTTAAAAATGACGTGGGGGTCCCCCTAAATTCCATACCAGTCCCTTCAGGTCTGGTATGGATTTTAAGGGGAACCCCGCGCCAAAAAAACCCAGCATGGGGTCCCCCCAAAAATCCATACCAGACCCTTATCCGAGCACGCAACCTGGCAGGCCGCAGGAAAAGAGGGGGGACGAGAGTGCAGCCCCCTCCTGAACCGTACCAGGCCACATGCCCTCAACATTGGGAGGGTGCTTTGGGGTAGCCCCCCAAAACACCTTGTCCCCATGTTGATGAGGACAAGGGCCTCATCCCCACAACCCTGGCCGGTGGTTGTGGGGGTCTGCGGGCGGGGGGCTTATCGGAATCTGGAAGCCCCCTTTAACAAGGGGACCCCCAGATCCCGGCCCCCCCTGTGTGAAATGGTAAGGGGGTACTTACCCCTACCATTTCACTAAAAAACTGTCAAAATGTTAAAAATGACAAGAGACAGTTTTTGACAATTCCTTTATTTAAATGCTTCTTCTTTCTTCCATCTCCCTTCATCTTCTTCTGGTTCTTCCTCCAGCGTTCTCGTCCAGCATCTCCTCCGCGGCGTCTTCTATCTTCTCCTCGGATCGCTCCGCACCCATGGCATGGGGGGAGGCTCCCGCTCTTCTCTTTCTTCATTTTCTTCTCTGGGCCGCTATGCATCCATGCTGGCATGGAGGGAGGCTCCCGCTGTGTGACGGCGTCTCCTCGTCTGACGGTTCTTAAATAACGTGGGGCAGGGCCACCCGGTGACCCAGCCCCCCTCTGACGCACAGGACATGACGGGACTTCCCTGTGGCATTCCCCGTGATGTCACAGGGAAGTCCCGTCAAGTCACCGTGCGTCAGAGGGGGGCGGGGTCACCGGGTGGTCCCGCCCCCGTTATTTAAGAACCGCCAGACGAGGAGACGCCGTCACACAGCGGGAGCCTCCCTCCATGCCAGCATGGATGCGGAGCGGCCCGGAGAAGAAGAGAAGAAGAGAAGAAGAGAAGAAGAGAAGAAGAGAAGAAGAGAAGAAGAGAAGAAGAGAAGAAGAGAAGAAGAGAAGAAGAGAAGAAGAGAAGAAGAGAAGAAGAGAAGAAGAGAAGAAAAAGAGAAGAAGAGAAGAAAAAGAGAAGAAGAGAAGAAAAAGAGAAGAAAAGAACAGAAGATGAAAAGAAGAGCGGGAGCCTCCCCCCATGCCATGGGTGCGGAGCGGCCCGAGAAGAAGATAGAAGACGCCGAGGAGGAGATGCTGGACGAGAACGCCGGAGGAAGAGCCAGAAGAACCAGAAGATGAAGGAAGATAGAAGAAAGAAGAAGCATTTAAATAAAGGAATTGTCAAACACTGTCTCTTGTCATCTTTAACATTTTGACAGTTTTTTAGTGAAATGGTAGGGGTAAGTACCCCCTTACCATTTCACACAGGGGGGAGGGCCGGGATCTGGGGGTTCCCTTGTTAAAGGGGGCTTCCAGATTCCGATAAGCCCCCCGCCCGCAGACCCCCACAACCACCGGCCAGGGTTGTGGGGATGAGGCCCTTGTCCTCAACATGGGGACAAGGTGTTTTGGGGGGCTACTCCAAAGCACCCTCCCAATGTTGAGGGCATGTGGCCTGGTACGGTTCAGGAGGGGGGGCGCACTCTCGTCCCCCCCTCTTTTCCTGCGGCCTGCCAGGTTGCGTGCTCGGATAAGGGTCTGGTATGGATTTTTGGGGGGACCCCACGCCGTTTTTTTTTGGCGCGGGGTTCCCCTTAAAATTTATACCAGACCTGAAGGGTCTGGTATGGAATTTAGGGGGAACCCCCACGTCTTTTTTTAAATTTTGGCCGGGGTTCCCCTTAATATCCATACCAGACCTGAAGGGCCTGGTATGGAATTTAGGGGGACCCCCACGGCATTTTTTTTTTTTAATTTTGGTTCGGGGTTCCCCTGTGGGGAATTCCCATGCCGTTTTTATCAATGAACTTCTATGTGTATTGTCGGCAATGCAATAGCTGCGAGTTTTAAATGGGTTTTTTCCTTCGAAATGTCATTTTGCTGTCAGACTGTTCTAAACACAGGAAACATGCGCCCCTTTACAAGCATACTATAGACACCCCCCAGTTACGAAATTTAAAGGGATATTACACTTTTATTGTTTGACTTTAAGCATTATTAAAATCACTGCTCCTGGAAAAATGGCCGTTTTTAAAACTTTTTTTTGCATTGATCCATGTCCCCTGGGGCAGGACCCAGGTCCCCAAAACACTTTTTATGACAATAACTTGCTCTTCCCTAGTTCAGAGGCTGTTGGATGCTTTTTTCAGCTGCCCCTGAACTCATCCAACCTTATGTGTACATGTACCCAGGTTTGTTTAAGGTCTTTTTTAGGCAGTTGAGTTTAGAGGCCTTTTTTGGAAAGCAAAAAAATTGAGTTCAGAAGCCGAGTTTAGCAGCATTTCAAGCGTTTAGTCGTTTTTCATTTTTGGCTATTTTAAAAAAAAAATTATATATTTTTTTCTCAAACGTTTCTAAATGCAAACGCGGAAAAACACGGCTAAACGTGGCTTGTAAATGTGGCAAAACGGACGTTTTAAACGTGGGTTACTGTCAAGTTAAATCGTTCAGGAGAGGTTGTAAAAACGTCCTTCCCATGTACATTAAGCCTTACAGTGAGAGGTCTCCTCTCTGGAACGAGGGGAGATGACATCACATCCCCTGCCTGTGTTTACACTTACAGGCAGGGAAATGATTTCATTTGCCAGAACCAATCAGCAGGTCCAGGCCATAAATCATTGGCCTGGACCTGAAGATTTATCGGGTCTGGAACTAATCAGATGGCCGCGCACGCGGCAGGATGCCCCGTACCTGTATGGGGTTTCATGCAGCAGTGCCATTGTGCCGCAGTCCAGCTGGTCTGGAACCGGTTAAACAGTTTGCAGTATGAATGAATAAGAAAAATGAATGTATTCAAATGAGCTTAGATTACAGCACGGCAGTGGTTTAGGTGCATTTAAAAAAGTACAGCATACTGCATTTTTCTGCACAGATTGCATTGCAAATGCACGCAAATATAACAGTAAAAAAACTAATGAAAAAACACTACAAACGCCCTAACATTGCAAAAGCATGTAAATGCACAACAAATATGCTTGCAGAAATTCAGTGAACGCAGAGATTGTGTGGAAATGTCCCCTAGGGTATAGTCACACAAGTGTTAGTGTATTGAGAAATTCGACAAGCAACATCCCCTGCAAAGCACATCTTCCAAATGGGTGAACAACAATTTTGACAATAAATGATGTAGACAATGGAGCTCAGCAGAAGCTAGGAAGCCAGGCAACTGGCATTTTCTGCAGGAGGGATCCACAGGAGCAGGCCACTGTCTCCTTAATGCACCATATTTATCTGCTATAACACGCCCCAAGTTTAGGAGGAAAGTTTAAATAAAAAACCTAGGAGGGAAGTTTAAGGAAAAAATGTACATTTTAAATGCCCATCAATGCAGCCTTCCCCACTGTCCACCTGCAGCATGTTTTGGTTTTAAATTTAGCGCCACTGAGATCTTCGGCTCCTCTCGCCGCCAACAGACTAAGCCGAGTGTACTCTGCTCTGCTCGCAGTAATGCCCCCGTCCCTAGGCCCGGCTCCTATGATGGACACAATACCGGTCCAATGGCGGAATGTAAAGGCTAGGAGGCAGGACTGGGCGTGACTGCGAGCGGAGCCGTGTGCTCCACAGATAGCGGAGATCAGTGGGGATCGGCGTATAACACGCACCCACGATTTTCCCCTGATTTTAAGGTGAAAAAAAGCGCATGTTATACGCTGATAAATCTGTTTTTTTGTTTTTGCATTTTTAAAACAAGTCTTAGTCAACAAAATGTTCTAGAAAAACTGAAAAAGCTGAAAAATAGTTTATACTATGGTTGACTGCTCAGTATGCATCTGGGTTTGGAAACAAAAACAGGACATATAGCAAAGTGCAATAAGTGCTGGTTCACACAGGGACAACACAACTTAAAGCACGACTTTGCAAGGCGACTTGGAGGCAACTTCAGCGTGACTTTGAGCCACTTACAACGCGACTTCAAGTCACCTCCAGGACAGGCAACTTTGCCTGTGGCCAATCAGAGCTAAGCAGCTCTTGTGACATTGTTGTACCTGGTTAAATTCTTTTTTTCTTCCTAAGTCGCTTCACTGTAGACGAGGATCCAACTTCAAGGCGACTTCCAATGAAATCTATGGGTACAGGTCGCCTAGAAGTCACCTTGAAGTAGTACAGGAACCTTTTCTAAAGTCGGAGCAACTTCAGTAGTGTACATTAAGATGGCTCTCATTAACTATAATGGAATTTCTGATGTCAAGCGACTTGAGGTCTGACAAGTCGCTATGGTGTGAACCGGCACTAAACCTAGCAGCCAATCAGCAACACCCATGCTGTTTTTGCAGCAGTCATGTGATTGCTATAAGGGCATTACACATTGTACTATTAGATAAGTCCCAATTGTCACCAAGCTATTAATGCGACTATCCCCCACTGAAAAAAAATTCCATTGATCACCAAAGGCAAAAGGGAGGAGTCAACAATGGCAATGCATGCTTCCCATTCATCACCAGTGGAGTGGTTTTAACAGGGGTTCCCCTGGAGTTAAAAGGTTGATCTATAGAATGCAAGAGCTTATCTGTTTGAATACAAACCATTAAGGCAGGCCCAGTATAACACAGTTCATAGTAAATTTTAGGAGATTATCCATTAGGATTGTAACATTTAAACAAAGGGCAGAAAAAATAAACTGTAGCTTTTAAATCAACATTGCAAACATAATCAAACACCACTTACCAAACAAAGATGGCAGCAGCAAGCCATGTGCTTACATCTGTAGACCAAAGGGAAGACTGCTTCACAAGTGGGCGTATTTATATGTAAATCAGCCATTTTTTCCCCACCCAACTTTATTTGTGACAGTACCAAACGGACAAAGCTCACAAACTCTCAAAAAAGTTTAAAATAACTCTTTTTCTTTTGCAACCAGGGGTCTGATGTGTCGCTGTTCCAGGACAGCTGCAGAGAAGGTAAAATAAAATTAAAATAAAACAAGCTGTATACTGTATGGTGGATTAGGAAGTTAAAGGTCAGCTGACACAGCCTCACCTCTTCAACTTTAACCCATTGCACAGCATAAATTGCCTAAGGGTGTTTGATGGTTTACGGAAGAAAAAAAAAAAAAGAAAAGGTTTGTTGCTTTTATTTGGTCAAATTAGACAAATAGTTTTGTTTGTTTTGCAGAGTGCATTAAGAGCAAGAGAGTTCATATCTGTGTGTTGTGAAACGCACATTGCGTTATAAGTCCTTTTTTAATGTGTTGCGATAAAATTAAACACAATGCATAATGCGTTTTTCATGTGTTTTCCTCCATGGTCAAAAAAGTGCGTTGCTTTTTCGTGGGTTAACAGTGACTCTAATGGAAGGTGTATTTTTGGTGCACTAAAGATGCAGCACACAGGACTTTTCAAAAGGACAGCCCACAGGTTCACATCTGATATATAGTATTTAAAGGGGACATGCACCTTTGGCACACTGGGAAGCTGCCAGAGCGTGGCAAAAGTGTACAGATGTGAACAGGCCTAAGTCATACCGAGTTCTCTGTAGTAATCTGAAATGTGATTGGTTGGTATGGTTTACTACATGGCTGCCAAGCATCCCAGATCACGTGGGGCAACCCAGGAATTGTGGACGCTGTTTGAAAAGGTCCACGTCCTGTAGGGTGTCATGAGTTTGACGTGGCAGTGGGATGATGGGTGTGGGAATGCTGAGTGCCTGGCACTGTAGCCAAGATATAGTTGCGGCTTCAATAATGAGGCAGCATCGCGAGCGCATGTGATTAGGAAAACAACCACTGATACCAATGATATGGGGCTTATTTATTTCAGACACCAACCATAGGGTATATTTTTTGACATGTACTCCAATAATGGGCTTATTTTTACTCCCAATGGCACCAATGGCAATTATTTTATTACACTGACATCAATAAAGGAGCCCATTTCCTTCCACTGACACCAATATGGGGCTTATTATATTCCCACCAACATCATTGATCGGGCGTATTACCTCCCACTGATTTTTTTCCTCTCAACACTGATGATATGGGACTTATTTTGCTTCTGTTGACACCCACAATATGGTTTATTTTCCTCCTGTTGATGCCAGCGATGGGGCTTATTCTATACTTATTCACACCAATAATGGTGCTTATTCTGTCCCCACTCAAACCAATGATGGGGCTTATTCTATCCCAACTCACACCATTGAAGGCTTATTCTATCAACACTCCCACCAATGATGGACCTTATTCTATCCCCACTGCCGGCCAATAATGGGTTTTTTTTTCCCCACTCACACCAATGATGAGGCTTATTCTCTCACCACTCAAACCAATGATGGGGCTTATTCTATCCCCACTCATACCAATGATGGGGCTTATTCTGTCCTCACTCACACCAATGATATGGAGTAAGTAAATGTAGCGCTAATACTGAACAAACTAAAAAGTGATAAAATGATCAGTAGAAATGACCCACTGAAGCAAAAAAGTATAAATAAGTGAGATAAAATATATGAATAGAGTTCAATGGAGAAATAAAGTGTCAGTTAAACCACAATAAAATAATAGTCCTATGATGTGAAATATATAGTGAGTCCAACATGAATGGAAAATCTTCAGATCTGTGTATCGTCAGCATAAAGATCTTGAACAGAAAACAGATGCAATACGCTTACCAGAAACGGTGGATTCGGATGCCGGTGACACCGAATCAGACAGGCTTAGAGATCCAAGATGGAAGTACTCGTCCAGGGAACCCCGGATTTCAAGGGGAATCCCTCCTATGTTCTGCCAATCAGAGCTGCCAGTCCGGAGAGACCAAGGGGAAGATGGATAATCCCAACCTCATGGAAGTCCCGGAAGTGTGTAAAGCTCAAAAAAATGTATAAAGTGCGCCAATGGTGCAGATCAAATGGTATATTTATTGGATAACACCAATAATCCAGAAACAGTTAAAATAACATGATCACGTAGATGAATAAAATCAAGTGTAGGGAAGAGTGTAGCTCGTCCGACGCGTTTTGTCCAATTGGACTTCAACTGGGGCATCAAAAAAGGAGCCTTTCCACTCCTAAGAACACCAACGAATATGGGGTCATTTTTCTCCCACCAATATCACCAATATGGTGCTTATTTTACTCCTAATGGCACAAATGATAGGACTTATTTCCTCAGGCTCACACCAATATGAAGCTTATTTCGTCTCACTGAAACCAAAAATATGGGGCTTATTTTCCTCTTGACACCGACGATATAGGACCTAGTTTGCTGACTACAATTAAGTTATTTTCCTCCCATTGATGCCAGTGATGGGGCCTATTTTATCCACACTGACAGCAAAGAGTTGGGGCTTTTTTTTTTTTTTTTATTCCTAGGAACACTGATGCACATAGGGGTATTTTCCTCCCACTAACACCACCGAAATGAGCTTTTCCTGACAGACTCCATGGCAGACTACATGTGGGTTAACCCCGCCTCTTCTCCAATGCCTTAGTACCCCACTCCCATAAATTTGAGCTCACCACTAGAGACTGCGTTTCTTTTTTGTATTCGTCTTCAGACCTACAAACAATGCACTTGTTTTTCGGACATCCAAATCGATCAAGGTTGTTGCCGGGCATACGTCTTAGCGGTGTGAAGATAGCCCAGGGCCCAGCCGTGGGGGGTGTGCGGCTCCAGGCCCCTATGTCCAATGGTGGGGACGGCCTTTCCTATGCCCAGGCGAGGAAGCGGTGGTTCGGTTGGCAGGTCTGAAGATTTATCTTTCCTCCATGGCAGAAAGTTTTTGTATGTCATCTTCTGTCTCCCCCTCACGTCCCCTCTTTCCTGCAAATTTTTGTTTCTTCTGCTTCTAGCGTTCCAGGACACGGCTCCCTCTTTCGGGTTGCAGCCCAATGCACTTCCGTGCATGCTCGATCCTCGGGCGAAACAGAGGCTTGGTTTTGCGCATGTGCAGTACGGACCCGGGCAGTCACACAGGCGCTCTACGGCAGGTTACTATTGCGCAGGCACGGCGGTGACGTCATTACGGCGGGGAATTTAAATCCATGTCAGCCCCTGTCATATTAGGGATTCCTGTGGGCAACCTGCTACAGCTCCTCCATGCACCAGGCTTCCAGGTGAAGGCAACCTCCAGCCTGGGGCTATGGTGCAGGGTGAGGGGGGGGGGGTTTGAGATGGCTCTTAAAGGGGAAGCTACACTGCATTTGCATCTCTTTTATCCTAGGACGACTGAGCGTTCCTACAAAGCTGCAGGATCGTCACCTTTTCATCCGCCAGGTTGCCGTGGACAGGTCACCGCCTCCGTGCAGCCAGCCCTCACACTCTAGGTACGGGGCCAAGTCCACACTGGTATGGACATATCCCCTAAAGTCATGTTTTATTCGCTTCTCTTTTAGCACTTCCAGATCAGACCGTCAGTTTACTCTCCAAAATGACAGGGACCTTGCCAGGCCGCAACATCAACCTTTCTCATCCAGCTCCAGACGTGATTCTCCGTCTAGGACCCACCAGCAGAGGAGATGTTCCCATTCCTCCTCCAGACAGAGATGTTCCCATTCCTCCTCCAGACACCACACCCACCGCCATGACAGCCGCTCTGATCACAGAGCCTGCTGGGGATGTGAGACAGGAGTCCGGGAGGGCAAGTCACTGTGTGATTCATGTTATGCCCAGGTGGTCGGGGAAAAATTGACGGAAAACCAGCAAATGGAGTCTCTTGTTGAGCGGGTGGTGCAGCAATCCCTAAAGGAGTAGGATACAACCCGCACACGGAGCCAGTCCACCACTCTTTCTGGCTTCCTGGCTGACGATGCCCAGGAGGATCCAGGCCCATTTCAGCCTTATAATTCCTCCCCCGGCTCTTCAGATAGCATATTGGAGGGAGATGATTTTGTCAGTGGCTTTGGCTTCACCCTTGTTTCCGCCACTAATTAAGGTGGTCAAAGAGGCCCTTAAGTGGGAAGATCCTTCTACTCATCTGGCTAAGCAAAGAAATTTCTTTAAGCACCTGGGGAAGGAGCGTTCCATCTTCCCGCTCTGTTCCGAATTGAAGGATATCATTGATGGGGAGTGGAGTAAGATAGACAAGAAGACTTCTATGTCAAACAAAACTTCCAGATTATACCCCTTCAAGGCAGAGGAAGTGAAATCTCTGGAAAATGTTCCTCTTGTAGATGCAGCATTAATGCGACTGGCCAAACACGTCACTCTTTCTTTAGAGGACACTGTATCCTTCAAGGACGGGCTTGAGAGGAGAATAGACCAAGACCTCAAGAGAATTTACGGGCTAGCTGGTATGGCTTGCAAACTCGCCTTGGCCCTCGCGGCTACTTCCAATACTATGGAAGGCTGCACAGAAAATGTAGGCTCCGTGCTCAAGGGCATTTCAGAAGATCTGGCCAGGGGCTCGGCAGTCCAGGAATTGAAGCTGGTAGTGGCCTTCCTGGGGGAAGCTTTTATAGATCTGATCCGCCTGTTGTCCCGGACTATGCTATCCTCAGTCACGGTTAAGCGTGCCCCCTTGTTGCGCCCTTGGCTCGCTGATCCAACATCTAAGCAGGCCTGGTGTAGGATCCCCTTTGAAGGGCCCTCATTGTTTGGTAACAGGCTGGATAACGCCATAGCCCGAGCCACGGGTGGGAAATCTGGTTTCCTGCCCCAGGATAGGCATCTGGTCAGAACAGAAGACGCAGTACTGAGTGTTCAAGGGGAGCACACTCTTTCAGGCCCGGCTGAGATTTCAGGAATAGAAAGGAAGGAATTGGATCAGAGGTCAGACATCCTTCCAAAAGTCTGCTAAAAGCCAGGTGTCCAGTGGACAAGAACCGGCTAAGTCATTTTGAGATTGGGCCCGCCCAGGCGGATCTGGTGGGAGCTCATCTGCTTCTCTTCTAGGACGTCTGGGTGGCCTCAGTCTGGGACTACTGGACCTTCAAAACGGTCTCTATAGGCCACACATGGTCCTTCACCAGTACTCCTCCCCTCAGATTTATCTCCACCCTGCTTCCATGGTCAGAAGGAAAGAAGCAGGTGTTACGGTCCTATGTGGATTCACTGATAGTACAAAGAGCCACGGTGCCTGTCCCAAAAGGCGAAGAGTTTCAGGGGGTTTACTCCCCTCTCTTTCTGGTGCAGAAGAAAAATGGTTTATGGCCCCCGTGATAGACCTAACTTACCTAAACAAGTTTATAAAATACGAAAGATTCAAAATGGAGACTTTAGCTACCATTCAACAAGCTGTGCAGCCAGGCGATTGGCTAATCTCAATTGACTTAAAAGATGCCTTTTTTTGTGTGCCTGTGGCAGAAGAATTCCACAAATACCTCCGGGTCCGGCAAGAACATCCACAGTTCACTTGCCTTCCTTTTGGGTTGACAATTTCCCCCCGAGTCTTTTCAAAGTTCTTCTGGCCGTATTGGCCCTCATCAGAATAAAAGGAATACGCTTGTACCACTATCTCGATGACCTCCTGCTACTGTCCCAAGACAAAAAGCAGCTAAAAATCCACAGAGAGCAGGTTATCAGCACACTGCTCAAGCTTGGTTGGCTCCTAAACTTAGAGAAAAGCCATCTGGAACCAGCTTGTTGCCTGGTATACCTAGAGGCCCAGTTTGACACGGTGGAAAGCACCATCTCTCTCCCAGTGGAGAAGAACCCAGTCATCCGAGGGAGAATCTCACGGGCTCCTCATGCCTAAAGGCCTCACAGTGCCTAAAAATTATCGGCACGATGGTCTCTACGACCCCCATGGTCAAATGGTCCCTGTGGAGGTTACGCCCTTTCCAGATAGGGTTTCTCCGTCAGTGGAGCTCAGGGGACGGCAATTAGTCCATTCACATAACCTCAATGATGAGGAACAAACCTCTTCTTCTTCTGGTGGCTTCAACACAGAAATCTGCTCACCTGCCACTCCATTGCCCCCTTCTCGTGGGTTACAGTCACGACCGATGCCAGCGGTGCTGGTTGGGGAGCCCTTTGCGAGTCAGAACTTGCTCAAGGCAACTGGGATGTACGTCTTCACAACCTGGGCTCAAACATCCTGGAACTATGGGCAGCCTGGTGTGCCCTTCAATTTTTCACTCATCTCCTGAAAGGGGAGTCAGTTTTACTGAAAATGGACAACACCACAGCGGTCTCTTATATGAAGAGGCAAGGGGGCACTTGGAGCTTCACACTGCTCCAAGAAGTAGATCCCATCATGTCCTGGGCTCAGAAAAACCTGACCAATATTTCAGTGGTCTTTGTCCCCGGAGTTCAGAATGTCCAAGCAGACTTCCTGTCTTGCACACAGTTAGACAACAATGAGTGGTCTCTTCATGTGCAGATGTTCGATTGGATCCTGTCCTTGGGAGTCAATCCCGAAGTAGACCTATTTGCATCCCTCTGCAATTTCAAAAATCAAGAAGTATTACACTCGGGGCTGTTGCAGCCAGGCCTTCGGAGTAGACGCACTGACAGATCAGTGGAGCTTCAACAGGGCATACGCCTTTTTCCCCTTCCGATCATCATCAGGTTTTTACGGAGACTCCAAGCGATAGTGATTGCACCTTACTGGCCGAACAGGCCATGGTTTCCCCTCCTGACCTAGCTCAACTTCCGGGACCCGGTGCTTCTTCCTCCCAGGCCAGACCTTCTTCCTCAGGGGGCAGTCTTGCACTATGCTCTGCCCAGCACCAACAGAAGTATCTTTGAAGTTACAAGGAACTTCCCCAGCTGAAGCGCTGGCAACCGGACAGAGGGTCCAAGATCTCTGCCCTTCACCTGCGGCGGTTCCGGAGGCTCAGGGTGAGAAGGAGGTGGTCACGTCCCAGCAGCAGATCAGGATACAGGGGGAGAAGGGAGAGGAGGTGTTCCTCATCCCTCCCCAACAGTTAGCCGGAGCAGATGGTGTGGGGTTTCCAGCAGAAGGGCTGGCAACAGTGCCGAGTACTGCTGGACTCTGCCCTCAACTAACAGAGGATGGATGTCCTGTGAAGGTGGATGGGACTTCAGTCTCCACCTGTATACCCCAGGGATGCTGGGCAGTCGGCCCAGATCCACAACAGCATGACAGAGTGAGCCCAGACACCCTGTCTTCTCTCCAGCGGCAGAAAGGACTCCAGGGAGAAGGGCCAGTCCAGGCCTCTCCCCAGCGGCAGATATGTTCTCTGAGAGAGGCAGAGGTTGGCTGGGTGAGTAATACTTTGTTTGGAACAATTTGTTTGGGGTACTGTGTGGGTACAGGCATTAGAGGACTGGAACTACTGACTAACTTCGGAGTCAACCCGTCTGGGGTCTCCTCCTGTGTTAGTCTCCTGCCAAAAGGGGAGAAATGTGACAGACCTAGCCAGGAGAGAGACTTTTGGAGGGGACTGTATGCTAGCCTCTTGCCGATCGATCGGGGGCCCTTGCATTTGGGGGAACGGTGCTCTTTGTGAGCTGTATGCCTGGTGACTCTTGAGATGGTATTACTGTGGATTCGGGTCCTGGTCCCCCAGGACACACAGACTGTGGGGACCCTGGATTTGCCATATTGGAATAGTGGCTGATTAATAATGCTGGGACAGATACTGTTAGGAGATGCTGATGTAAATTCCAACACCTGTCTGTCTATTGTCTGCTAAAATGTGTATTGTAAATAAGTCTACTATGGGATCTAAGAGTCATTAGATCCCCATTGTTATTTGTGTTAATTAACTCTGCTATTGTGTGAAGAAGAGTCTATGTTGATTGTGATAATGTTGATTGGATTTCCTGAACTACAAGACGGCCAGTCTGGCCTAACGGTCATGTCTGAGTCATCTAGGCTGTCTAAAGGGATTAGTTAATTAGCTCATGTTAATTAGGTTAATTAGGTTACAGCTGTATTGTTAGAGTAATATGAGCAGGAGGTTTGCACCTCCACTTTGAGTGTATAAAAGCCTGTATTTTGCAATAAAGGAGAGTCCTGTTTGAACTTACATACAGCCTGCCTGGTGTTTGTTCTGAGCTATCACAACTGGACTAGAACGGCACAGAGCTGTAGTTCTAGTCCCGAAGCATCGGATGACCGAATCATCAGACGTTGCAATCTGATTCAATAGCTGCAGAGGAGTGTCGGGAGAGTGGAACCGAGTGAGCAAGGGGCTTGTTACATTGGTTGGCAGCGGTGGGATTGGCTCTCCAGTTACTGGGACACTCCAAACCAGCCTGCAGGAGAGCCACGCTGAAAGACTTACTTGAGAGCCGTGGAGGGAATGGTGGGATCGTGCTTCCTTGCCGTGAACACATCCAAACCATCACCTGGATCCAAGGTAGCAGGATAGCAGGAGAGGAGAGATACCAGCCACCATGGATGAGGAATTCAGAAGGAGGTTGCGAGAGGAGATACAGCACAGAGGACCAGTATCAGAGCAGGTCCTGCTAGGATGGTTTGATTCTGTCCGCTGTGAGCTCTGGAAGGAAGCGCTAGCTCGTGAGCAGCGACACCAGGGAAAAGTTCTCCCCTCCGACCATGTGAGGTACTGGTCGCAGTATGAAGTGCGAATGCTGTTTTTGGGGGAACAGCCGAACCAGGAGTGGACAGCCGAGTTAAGCAGGCTGATCTGGGCAGAAATGCGGCTGGACGAGAGCTACAGAGCCCTCCAGTGGTATGTAGCCCAAGTGTGCCCATGGACAGCGGATGACAGCCCCACGGAAGGCTTTGACTATGATGGCCTGGGATTGTTATACTGGAGGCTGTCCAGGGACCCTGACTTTGGAAGTGATCGGGAGTGGCGTTTGAAGGAAATAATGGAGCACAGAGAGCGGAGACTGAATGTCTCAGAAGTGCACTGGGCACTGGAAGATTTGGAATTTCTGGCCGTTCAGGAATGGGTGTTGGAGATCGCCTACAAACAGCTGTTAGACTCTGCTCAGCAGCAGGGTGGTGCTCCCTTTGCCTGGGACTATCAGGAAATACCAGTTGACAACTCTGAAATCCTGGCTGAAGAGTTTACAATGTGGCAGAGTAACGGTGTGGTTTGCCAACCTGCACCCGCAGCTATGGAGGCGGAGGTCTTATGGCGGATGCAGCAAGTGCTGACTGACCTTGATGAACCTGTTTCTGCATTGGATGATCTTGGATGGAGGAATGTGCCTGTCCAGCAGAATGCCAGAGAATTGGCAGTGGAAAATCTGAAGATTGCCATCCCCAAACCTGAAGTGCTGACAACAGGGCAGAGCTCTGCTAACCTCTGCCCAGCACTGATAGCATCTTCTGGGTTCCACGGAGAGGAGATGGTGAACCTTTATCCCTAGACACCAGTTGCAGAGACAGGGGATTTGATAGACTTTTCTGCTGAGGAAGAACAACCTGGTGAGCCTCCAGCAGAAGAAGAGCTGTTACTAGGGCCAAACTTCACTATGCTCTGCCCAGCACCAACAGAAGTATCTTTGAAGTTACAAGGAACTTCCCCAGCTGAAGCGCTGGCAACCGGACAGAGGGTCCAAGATCTCTGCCCTTCACCTGCGGCGGTTCCGGAGGCTCAGGGTGAGAAGGAGGTGGTCACGTCCCAGCAGCAGATCAGGATACAGGGGGAGAAGGGAGAGGAGGTGTTCCTCATCCCTCCCCAACAGTTAGCCGGAGCAGATGGTGTGGGGTTTCCAGCAGAAGGGCTGGCAACAGTGCCGAGAACTGCTGGACTCTGCCCTCAACTAACAGAGGATGGATGTCCTGTGAAGGTGGATGGGACTTCAGTCTCCACCTGTATACCCCAGGGATGCTGGGCAGTCGGCCCAGATCCACAACAGCATGACGGAGTGAGCCCAGACACCCTGTCTTCTCTCCAGCGGCAGAAAGGACTCCAGGGAGAAGGGCCAGTCCAGGCCTCTCCCCAGCGGCAGATATGTTCTCTGAGAGAGGCAGAGGTTGGCTGGGTGAGTAATACTTTGTTTGGAACAATTTGTTTGGGGTACTGTGTGGGTACAGGCATTAGAGGACTGGAACTACTGACTAACTTCGGAGTCAACCCGTCTGGGGTCTCCTCCTGTGTTAGTCTCCTGCCAAAAGGGGAGAAATGTGACAGACCTAGCCAGGAGAGAGACTTTTGGAGGGGACTGTATGCTAGCCTCTTGCCGATCGATCGGGGGCCCTTGCATTTGGGGGAACGGTGCTCTTTGTGAGCTGTATGCCTGGGGACTCTTGAGATGGTATTACTGTGGATTCGGGTCCTGGTCCCCCAGGACACACAGACTGTGGGGACCCTGGATTTGCCATATTGGAATAGTGGCTGATTAATAATGCTGGGACAGATACTGTTAGGAGATGCTGATGTAAATTCCAACACCTGTCTGTCTATTGTCTGCTAAAATGTGTATTGTAAATAAGTCTACTATGGGATCTAAGAGTCATTAGATCCCCATTGTTATTTGTGTTAATTAACTCTGCTATTGTGTGAAGAAGAGTCTATGTTGATTGTGATAATGTTGATTGGATTTCCTGAACTACAAGACGGCCAGTCTGGCCTAACGGTCATGTCTGAGTCATCTAGGCTGTCTAAAGGGATTAGTTAATTAGCTCATGTTAATTAGGTTAATTAGGTTACAGCTGTATTGTTAGAGTAATATGAGCAGGAGGTTTGCACCTCCACTTTGAGTGTATAAAAGCCTGTATTTTGCAATAAAGGAGAGTCCTGTTTGAACTTACATACAGCCTGCCTGGTGTTTGTTCTGAGCTATCACAACTGGACTAGAACGGCACAGAGCTGTAGTTCTAGTCCCGAAGCATCGGATGACCGAATCATCAGACGTTGCAATCTGATTCAATAGCTGCAGAGGAGTGTCGGGAGAGTGGAACCGAGTGAGCAAGGGGCTTGTTACATTGGTTGGCAGCGGTGGGATTGGCTCTCCAGTTACTGGGACACTCCAAACCAGCCTGCAGGAGAGCCACGCTGAAAGACTTACTTGAGAGCCGTGGAGGGAATGGTGGGATCGTGCTTCCTTGCCGTGAACACATCCAAACCATCACCTGGATCCAAGGTAGCAGGATAGCAGGAGAGGAGAGATACCAGCCACCATGGATGAGGAATTCAGAAGGAGGTTGCGAGAGGAGATACAGCACAGAGGACCAGTATCAGAGCAGGTCCTGCTAGGATGGTTTGATTCTGTCCGCTGTGAGCTCTGGAAGGAAGCGCTAGCCCGTGAGCAGCGACACCAGGGAAAAGTTCTCCCCTCCGACCATGTGAGGTACTGGTCGCAGTATGAAGTGCGAATGCTGTTTTTGGGGGAACAGCCGAACCAGGAGTGGACAGCCGAGTTAAGCAGGCTGATCTGGGCAGAAATGCGGCTGGACGAGAGCTACAGAGCCCTCCAGTGGTATGTAGCCCAAGTGTGCCCATGGACAGCGGATGACAGCCCCACGGAAGGCTTTGACTATGATGGCCTGGGATTGTTATACTGGAGGCTGTCCAGGGACCCTGACTTTGGAAGTGATCGGGAGTGGCGTTTGAAGGAAATAATGGAGCACAGAGAGCGGAGACTGAATGTCTCAGAAGTGCACTGGGCACTGGAAGATTTGGAATTTCTGGCCGTTCAGGAATGGGTGTTGGAGATCGCCTACAAACAGCTGTTAGACTCTGCTCAGCAGCAGGGTGGTGCTCCCTTTGCCTGGGACTATCAGGAAATACCAGTTGACAACTCTGAAATCCTGGCTGAAGAGTTTACAATGTGGCAGAGTAACGGTGTGGTTTGCCAACCTGCACCCGCAGCTATGGAGGCGGAGGTCTTATGGCGGATGCAGCAAGTGCTGACTGACCTTGATGAACCTGTTTCTGCATTGGATGATCTTGGATGGAGGAATGTGCCTGTCCAGCAGAATGCCAGAGAATTGGCAGTGGAAAATCTGAAGATTGCCATCCCCAAACCTGAAGTGCTGACAACAGGGCAGAGCTCTGCTAACCTCTGCCCAGCACTGATAGCATCTTCTGGGTTCCACGGAGAGGAGATGGTGAACCTTTATCCCCAGACACCAGTTGCAGAGACAGGGGATTTGATAGACTTTTCTGCTGAGGAAGAACAACCTGGTGAGCCTCCAGCAGAAGAAGAGCTGTTACTAGGGCCAAACTTCACTATGCTCTGCCCAGCACCAACAGAAGTATCTTTGAAGTTACAAGGAACTTCCCCAGCTGAAGCGCTGGCAACCGGACAGAGGGTCCAAGATCTCTGCCCTTCACCTGCGGCGGTTCCGGAGGCTCAGGGTGAGAAGGAGGTGGTCACGTCCCAGCAGCAGATCAGGATACAGGGGGAGAAGGGAGAGGAGGTGTTCCTCATCCCTCCCCAACAGTTAGCCGGAGCAGATGGTGTGGGGTTTCCAGCAGAAGGGCTGGCAACAGTGCCGAGAACTGCTGGACTCTGCCCTCAACTAACAGAGGATGGATGTCCTGTGAAGGTGGATGGGACTTCAGTCTCCACCTGTATACCCCAGGGATGCTGGGCAGTCGGCCCAGATCTACAACAGCATGACGGAGTGAGCCCAGACACCCTGTCTTCTCTCCAGCGGCAGAAAGGACTCCAGGGAGAAGGGCCAGTCCAGGCCTCTCCACAGCGGCAGATATGTTCTCTGAGAGAGGCAGAGGTTGGCTGGGTGAGTAATACTTTGTTTGGAACAATTTGTTTGGGGTACTGTGTGGGTACAGGCATTAGAGGACTGGAACTACTGACTAACTTCGGTGTCAACCCGTCTGGGGTCTCCTCCTGTGTTAGTCTCCTGCCAAAAGGGGAGAAATGTGACAGACCTAGCCGGGAGAGAGACTTTTGGAGGGGACTGTATGCTAGCCTCTTGCCGATCGATCGGGGGCCCTTGCATTTGGGGGAACGGTGCTCTTTGTGAGCTGTATGCCTGGTGACTCTTGAGATGGTATTACTGTGGATTCGGGTCCTGGTCCCCCAGGACACACAGACTGTGGGGACCCTGGATTTGCCATATTGGAATAGTGGCTGATTAATAATGCTGGGACAGATACTGTTAGGAGATGCTGATGTAAATTCCAACACCTGTCTGTCTATTGTCTGCTAAAATGTGTATTGTAAATAAGTCTACTATGGGATCTAAGAGTCATTAGATCCCCATTGTTATTTGTGTTAATTAACTCTGCTATTGTGTGAAGAAGAGTCTATGTTGATTGTGATAATGTTGATTGGATTTTCTGAACTACAAGACGGCCAGTCTGGCCTAACGGTCATGTCTGAGTCATCTAGGCTGTCTAAAGGGATTAGTTAATTAGCTCATGTTAATTAGGTTAATTAGGTTACAGCTGTATTGTTAGAGTAATATGAGCAGGAGGTTTGCACCTCCACTTTGAGTGTATAAAAGCCTGTATTTTGCAATAAAGGAGAGTCCTGTTTGAACTTACATACAGCCTGCCTGGTGTTTGTTCTGAGCTATCACAACTGGACTAGAACGGCACAGAGCTGTAGTTCTAGTCCCGGAGCATCGGATGACCGAACCATCAGACGTTGCAATCTGATTCAATAGTTGCAGAGGAGTGTCGGGAGAGTGGAACTGAGCGAGCAAGGGGCTCGTTACAAAGAGGAAGGTGGATCGTCCTAAAAACTGATTTCAGGGAATAGATTGAAGACAAGGACCTCCAAGGTGTTTTTTTCAGAAATGCTACCTGTGAATTGAGCCACACCAGAGAGGCAGCAGGAGCTTAGGGAACTTAACAAATGGCTGAGGAATTGGTGTAGAAAGGAGGGTTTTTGGTTTCTGCAGAACTGGGCTGACTTTTCAATCGGTTACCAGCACTTTGGTGGGGGCGGGCTGCACCTTAATGGGGAGGGTGCAGCTCTGGTAAAAAAGATAGCCAAGAAGTTGGAGGTGCTTTTAAACTAGGTGTTGGAGGGGAGGGTACAGAGAAAGCAATAGCTGGCAGTGAGCAAAAGACAGAGGGTACTAGTGGAGGCACTAGTAATAATATACCCATAACATCTAATCCCGGGGTGAATGAGATGACAAATCAAAAACAAAGCCATATGGATATGGATCTGAAGTGCCCACAGCGCTGATCTGTGCCCATCCCTGGCTCATCCATCCACATTCATGCTTATCCATGCTCCATCCCTGGCTCATCCATCCACATTCATGCTCATCCATGCTCCATCCCTGGCTCATCCATCCACACTTATCCATGCTCCATCCCTGGCTCATCCATCCACATTCATGCTCATCCATGCTCCATCCCTGGATCGTGCATCTACATTCAATCTCATCCATGCTCCATCCCTGGCTTATTCATCTACATTCATGCTCATCCATCCATCCCTGGCTCATCCATCCTCATTCATGCTCATCCATGCTCCATCCCTGGCTCATCCATCCACATTCATGCTCATCCATGCTCCATCCCTGGCTCATCCATCCACATTCATGCTCATCCATGCTCCATCCCTGGCTCATCCATCCACATTCATGCTCATCCATGCTCCATCCCTGGCTCATCCATGCTCCATCCCTGGCTCATCTATGCTCCATCCCTGGCTCATCTATGCTCCATCCATGGCTCATCTATGCTCCATCCATGGCTCATCTATGCTCCATCCCTGGCTCATCCATCCACATTCAGGCTCCATCCCTGGCTCATCCATACTTCATCCCAGGCTCATCAATTCACAATAATGTTAATCCATGCTCCATCCCTGGCTCATCCATCCACATTCCTGCTCCATCCCTGGCTCATCCATGCTCCATCCCTGGCTCATCCATCCTCATTCATGTTCATCCATGCACCATCCCTGGCATCCATCCTCATCCATGCTCCATCCCTGGCTCATCCGTCTAGATATAAATATATATATTCATTGAAAACTCAATGTTCTTATTAATATCCTAATCAAGAAATATTGTAGTATAAAGAACTTATAATCTTAACTAAAAGATAAACTTTTACATCTGAAGAAATGTGAATCCTTCCTTCTCCATCTGTGATGGGGGGAGGTAAGAACTAATTATTAACATATGTGAGCTCTCCAAAGAAATGCTTATAACAACATATATATACTTTAACATAAATATAAAAGTCTATATATTTCACTTTTTCCATATCTAGAAGATATAAATAAATATCTATCTATCTATAGATATAGATATATAGAGAGAGAGAGAGAGAGAGAGAGAGAGAGAGAGAGAGAGAGAGAGAGATACAACTCAATTACTCTATAAAGATCTGATCCATTCATTCGTTTGTTAATTGAATTGAAATTGATAAATATTAGATTAAATTCTAAGACTCATTCATCCTCATCCATGCTCCATCCCTAGCTTATCCATTCTCATTCATGCTCATCAATGCTCCATCTCTGGCTCATCCATCCTCATTCATGCTCATCCATCCCCATCCATGGCTCATTCGTGCAGCATTAGTGATCATCCATGCCACATCCATTCCACTACAGTGCCCATCAGTGCCTCCCAAAAGTGTAATAGGTAGTCAAATTAGATTTGAAATGTATGTCCCTAGAACACCTGATAGTGCTCCCTGCATGTTGGGCCTCTGTATGTAGCCAAGCTGTGTAAAAGTCTCACACGTGGTATCGCCATACTCAGGAGGAGTAGCAGAATATATCATATTCATGTTAATCCATGCTCCATCCCTGGCTCATCTATCCTCATTCATCCTCATCCATGCTCCATCCCTGGCTCATCTATCCTCATTCATCCTCATCCATGCTCCATCCCTGGATCATCCATCCTCATTCATGTTCATCCATGCTCCATCCCTGGCTCATCCATCCTCATTCATAGTTACATAGTTACATATATAGTTACATAGTAGGTGAGGTTGAAAAAAGTCCATCAAGTCCAACCTATGTGTGTGATTATATGTTAGTATTACATTGTATATCCCTGTATGTTGTGGTTGTTCAGGTGCTTATCTAATAGTTTTTTTGAAACTATCGATGCTCCCCGCTGAGACCACCACCTGTGGAAGGGAATTCCACATCCTTGCCGCTCTTATGCCCCGTACACACGGTCGGACTTTGTTCGGACATTCCGACAACAAAATCCTAGGATTTTTTCCGACGGATATTGGCTCAAACTTGTCTTGCATACACACGGTCACACAAAGTTGTCGGAAAATCCGATCATTCTGAACGCGGTGACGTAAAACACGTACGTCGGGACTATAAACGGGGCAGTGGCCAATAACTTTCATCTCTTTATTTATTCTGAGCATGCGTGGCACTTTGTCCGTCGGATTTGTGTACACACGATCGGAATTTCCGACAACGGATTTTGTTGTCGGAAAATTTTATAGCCTGCTCTCAAACTTTGTGTGTCGGAAAATCCGATGGAAAATGTGTGATGGAGCCTACACACGGTTGATTTAAATAGAAGATGGTGCACTACCACATATGAGTATAAAAGTAGATTTATACCCGGTTCACCACATCCCAATAATACATTGCAACAAATAATAATAAAAAGAAGGGAACCCTGGGATGGTACGGGTGAAGGGGTAGGGAGTAATAAATGAGTAAATCAGAATATAAGGGAAAGAAACGTGCTAAATGATGTGATTGGTATGAGAAATGCCCAGAAATAGTAAAAGAAAAAAATACTTTATTAGAATATACAAAAATGGTTATAAAATAGTGAACAATGCATACAAGATACCTAAACCACACAAGTGTGCATACTGGTAGGAGGAAGCATACACATGTGTGGTACATAGGAGCCCAACATGTTTCGGATGGGAATAAAAATTCAGTTCCTTCTTCAGGGGTTTCCTGTAAGTATTTTTTGTGTGATTCGTTCAAACAATTAACTGCATACAGAGCAACAGGCTATGGTCTGACAGTCTGCTGACAGGTACTTCAGGTCATCATCACCATGGTTCATCGCAAATTCAGATAAGGGAGGCCATATGTGAATTTATATATAATGGAGGCCTGGACTAAAAGGTGCTGCATACCCAGGTTGGACTCCTGGGTGGAGGTTGTGATTCCATATACGCTACAATTTGGACGTACATTCCCCTTTTGTATTGGTTGTTCCTCGTGGACGCTGGTGGTTTGACGTGCCTCACCGTATCTAATTGGCATCAATGACCTCTCCTTGACACACATCAGAAAATCTCTATACCACCTTTTAGTCCAGGCCTCCATTATATATAAATTCACATATGGCCCCTCTTATCTGAATTTGCGATGAACCATGGTGATGATGACCTGAAGTACCTGTCAGCAGACTGTCAGACCATAGCCTGTTGTTCTGTATGCAGCTAATTGTTTGAACGAATCATACAAAAAATCCTTACAGGAAACCCCTGAAGAAGGAACTGAATTTTTATTCCCATCCGAAACATGTTGGGCTCCTATGTACCACACATGTGTATGCTTCCTCCTACCAGTATGCACACTTGTGTGGTTTAGGTATCTTGTATGCATTGTTCACTATTTTATAACCATTTTTGTATATTCTAATAAAGTATTTTTTTCTTTTACTATTTCTGGGCATTTCTCATACCAATCACATCATTTAGCACGTTTCTTTCCCTTATATTCTGATTTACTCATTTATTACTCCCTACCCCTTCACCCGTACCATCCCAGGGTTCCCTTCTTTTTATTATTATTTGAGCCTACACACGGTCGGAATTTCCGACAACAAGGTCCTATCACACATTTTCCGTCGGAAAAGCCGACCGTGTGTACGGGGCATTACAGTAAAGAACCCTCTACGTAGTTTAAGGTTAAACCTCTTTTCTTCTAATTTTAATAAGTGGTCACGTGTCTTGTTAAACTCCCTTCCGCAAAAAAGTTTTATCCCTATTGTGTGGTCACCAGTACGGTATTTATAAATCAAAATCATATCCCCTCTCAAGCGTCTCTTCTCCAGACAGAATAAGTTCATGGCTTGCAACCTTTCCTCATAACTAATATCTTCCAGACCCTTTATTAGCTTTGCTGCCCTTCTTTGTACTCGCTCCATTTCCAGTACATCCTTCCTTAGGACTGGTGCCCAGAACTGGACAGCATACTCTAGGTGCGGCCGGACCAGTGTCTTGTAGAGCGGGAGAATTATCGTTTTATCTCTGGAGTTGATCCCCTTTTTAATGCATGCCAATATTCTGTTTGCTTTGTTAGCAGCAGCTTGGCATTGCATGCCCTTGCTGAGCCTATCATCTACTAGGACCCCCATGCTCATTAATGCTCCATCTATGGCTCATCCATGCTCCATCCCTGGCTCATCCATCCTCATTTGTGCTCATCCATGCTCCACCCCTGGCTCATCCATCCTCATTCATGCTCCATCCCTGGCTCATCCATCCTCATTCATGCTTATCCATGCTCCATCCCTGGCTTATCCATCCTCATTCATGCCCATCCATGCTCCATCCCTGGCTCATCCATCCTCATTCATGCTCATCCATGCTCCATCCCTGGTTTATGTATCCTCATTCATGCTCATCCATGCTCCATACCTGGCTCATCCATCCTCATTCATGCTCATCCATGCTCCATCCCTGGCTAATCCATCCTCATTCATGCTCATTAATGCCCCATCTCTGGCTCATCCATGCTCATCCATCCCCATCCATGGCTCATCCATGCCACATCAGTCATCATCCATGCCATATCCATTCCACTACAGCGCCCATCAGTGCCTCACAAAAGTGTAATATGTTGTCAAATTAGATTTGAAATGTATGTCCCTAGAACACCTGATGGTGCTCCCTGCATGTTGGGCCTCTGTATGTGGCCAGGCTGTGTAAAAGTCTCACACGTGTGGTATCGCCATACTCAGGAGGAGTAGCAGAATATATTTTGGGACATAATTTTTGCTATGTACATGCTATGTGTTAGAAATATCTTATAAATAGGGATGAGCCCGATGTTCGAGTCGAACGTAAGTCGGGTGTTCACCTGTTCGCCGAACAGCGAACAATATGCGGTGTTCACGGCAAATTCGAAAGCCGCTGGAACACCGTTAAAGTCTATGGGTCACTAACATGAAAAATCAAAAGTGCTCATTTTAAAGGCTTATATGCAAGTTATTGTCATAAAAAGTGTTTGGGGACCCGGGTCCTGCCCCAAGGGACATGTATCAATGCAAACATTTTTTTTTTAAAGTCAGTTTTTTCGAGAGCAGTGATTTTTTTTTTTAATGCTTAAAATGAAACAATAAAAAATGAAATAATCCTTTAAATATGGTGCCTGGGGGTGTCTATAGTATGCCTGTAAAGTGGCACATTGTTCCCGTGTTTAGAACAGTACCACAGCAAAATTACGTTTCTAAAGGAAAACTTGTCATTTAAAACTGATTGCGGCTGTAATGAATTGTCGGGTCTCAGCAATACAGATAAAACTCATTGAAAAGAAGAGCATGGGTCCCCCCCTCCTGTCCATTACCAGACCCTTTGGGTCTGGTATGAATATTAAGGGGAACCGCAAACCAATATTTAAAAAAAAAAATGCATGGGAGTCCCCCTAAAATCCATTCCAGGCCCTTTAGGTCTGATATGGAAATTAAGGGGAACCCTGCGCCAAATTTTTTTTAAAAATGGTGTAGGGCCCCCCCCAAAATCCATAGCAGACCCTTCAGATCTGCTATGGATTTTAAGGGGAACCCTGCGCGAAAAATTTAAAAAAAAATGGCATAGGGGCCCCCCAAAATCCATAACAGACCCTTATCCAAGCACGCAACCTGGCAGGCCGCAGGAAAAGAAGGGGGGACGAGAGAGCACCCCCTGTTCCTGAACCGTACACATGTTCGTGTCCCATAGACTTTTAATGGTGTTCATGTGTTCTGCCAAATTTTTTGCCTGTTTGCATGTTCTGATGCTAACCGAACGGGGGGGGGGGGGGGGTGTTCGTCTCGTCCCTACCACTGGACAACTTTGTGTAAAAAAAAGAAAATGCTTTTTCATTCTCTTTCCACATTTTTCAAAAACTTGTGGAAAAAATGGCATGTTTAAAAGACTCATTATGTAGATTATACATTGGGGTGTTTATTTTCCAAAATGAGGTTATTTTGTGGGCATTTCCATTGCCCTGGTTCTCCAGGACCTTCAAAAATGTAAGAGGTAGCTTAGAAATTATATCTGTAATTTGTATCCCTAGAATGCCTGATGGTGCTCCCTGCATGTTGGGCCTCTGTATGGGGCCAGGCTGTTCTGTGTAAAAGTCTCACACATGTAGTATCACCATACTCAGGAAGAGTAGCAGAATGTATTTTGGGGTGTATGCACATGCTCTGCGTGAGAAATAACTTGTTAATATGACAATTTTGTGAAAAAAAATAATTTAAAAAAATCTTCATTTTGTAAAGAATGTGGGGAAAAATTACAACCTAAAAAACTCACCATGCCTTACTAAATACTTTGGATTGGCTACTTTCTAAAAAGGGGTCGTTTGGGGAGTATTTGTACTGTCCTGGCTTGTTAGGGTCTCAAGAAATGAGATCGGCCGTCAGTACATAAGGTGTAATCACTTTTCAATGATTGTCACCATAGCTTGTGGACTCTATAACTTTCACAAAGACCAAATAATAACAATTATTTGGGTTATTTTTACCAAAGATATGTAACAGTATAAATTTTGGCCAAAATGTATGAAGAAAAATTACTAATTTGCAAAAAAACAGAAACTACGAAAAATGCTTTTTTTTACAAAATTTTCACTCTTTTTTCATTTATAGCCCCAAAAATAAAAAACCCAATGGTGATTAAATACCACCAAAAGAAAGCTCTATTTGTGTGAAAAAAAGGACAAAAATTTCATATGAGTACAGTTTTGCATGACTGAGTAATTGTCATTCAAAATGTGAGAGAACTGAAAGCTGAAAATTGGTCTGGTTAGGAAGGGGGTTTAAGTGCCCAGTGGGCAAGTGCTTAAAGCGGAGGGCCACCCTAAAAAAATTGCATTAATATTCTTTAAAAAAATTTTAAAAACATTTGGAAATTTTTTTTTTAACTTACCAGAAACCCCTGTTGCTAGGCAGCCTTCCTAATCTGCCTCTTCCTATTCCGCGGCACTTCCTCCTTTTCGGCGAGCGGCCCCATTGCATTCTGGGACATGTGTGTATCCCAGAACACAACGGGGCCATTCACAAAGTGCTGCGTGACTCACGCATGCGCAGTAGGAAATGGGCAGTGAAGCCGTAAGGCCCCACTGCCTGTTTCCCTTTGTTTAAGATGGCGGCGCCGGCAGCCGATCCGATGGACGGATCCGCCTGGGGGGGGGGGCGACATCGCTGGCTCGCTGAACAGGTAAGTGTCCTTATTAAAAGTCAGCAGCTACAGTGTTTGTAGCTGCTGACTTTTAAAAAAAAAAAAACATTGTGGCCAGAACACCGCTTTAAAGAAAAAAAGTCCTTTAAAAAAATATAAAGGGGATGGGTCATTGTCAGCATTTTAACACTATAAGGAATACAATAAGAAGTGTAAGAACACAATCAGGGCTGCCCCCGTCAGTGATTACTGGGCCTCCTCTTCATTTCTGAGGAGGAAAAATATCTAAATATATGTGTGCAAGAGTCTTTGTTCCTGCCCAGGATGCAAATAGCAAAGACCTGGATCAAAGATTCGCCCCCCCTACTATCCAGCAGTGGATTAGGGCCATCAATGTCACCTACCCTTACAAAAAAGTACTGTATCCATAGCTCCCAACCAGGGCCACCATCAGGGGGGTATAGCCGTTACAACTGTAAGGGGCCCTGGGCAGGGCCAGTACAAGGCAGGGGCGGAAGGGGCACGTGCCCTGGGTGGTACCATTTGCTATAGGAGGGGGGGCGCAGCCTGCAGATGAAGTTCTGCCACGCCCGCCGCGCGCCAGTGTGTACAAGTCAAGTCACCTATATCAGCGTCCAGCTGCACTGTACAAATTGTGTGTGCTTAGTGCGTGCGCTTCTGCATCCTCCCTTCCCTCAGCTTAACTGTTTACAGTCTCCTACTGTGTCACTGTTTACTCCCCCCTATGGAGGAGTCTTGTAGTCCCTGCCAGTGGCATGACGTCACTCACGGCCGGAGGTGAGGTGGGAGGACTCGGCGCTGTGACCTAGAGGAGCCGAGGAGCTGCTGCCTGGCTAGCTGGAAGGAAGTTAAGCTAGAAGATTTGTATTGCAGTGTGACAGTCTGTTACTGACAGACAGTGTGCTACGGTCCGGCCCATAGGTACTCTTCCTTTTTTTTTTTTTTTTTTTTTTACATAACAGACTTGCTGTTCACATAATACGCCTCTCCAATTTATGTGCATCTGTTAATGTCAGCAATTTAGCAACAAAAGGTTTAATTTCTGTAAATCCAGATGAAGAATATCATATACAACCTGAGACTGCATTAAAATACAAAGTATGAAGTGTTTTGTGCTGATACAGCTATTAATCAGAAAAAATCTAGACATTTAGAAAACAAAAGTGCAAAGTGTTCAGTGGCTGTGGCGGAAAGTACAGGACTAACAAATCTTAATTATACATGTAACGAGTTCCTGGTCGCTCGGTTCCACTCTCCCGACACTCCTCTGCTGCTATAGAATCAGATTGCAGATCGCATGTCTTATGGTTCAGTCATCCGATGCTCCGGGATTAGAACTACAGGTATGTGCCGTTCTAATCCAGTTGTGTAGCTCAGAACAAACACCAGGCAGGCTGTATGTAAGTTCAACCAGGAATCTCTTTTATTGAAAAATACAGGCTCTTTTATACAGTAAAAGAGGAGGTGTATACCTCCTGCTCATATTACTCTGAACATACACCTGTGACCAGAAACCTAATTAACATGGGCTAATTAACTAATCCCTTTAGACAGCCTAGATGACTCAGACATAACCTTTAGGCCAGACTGGCCGTCTTGTAGCTCAGAAAACCCAATTAACATTATCACAATAGCAGAGTTAATTAACACAAACAACAATGGGGATCTAATGACTCTTAGATCCCATACTAGAGACTTATTTACAATACACATTCTAGCAGGCAACAGACAGACAGGTGGCTGGAATTGACATCAGCATCTCCTAACAGTATTTGTCCCAGCATTATGAATCAGCCAGTATTTCTAATATGGCAAATCCAGGGTCCCCAGAGTCTGTGTGTCCTGGGGGACCAGGACCCCGAATCCACAGTAATACCACCTCAAGGGTCCCCAGGCACACAGCTAACAAAGAGCACCGTTCCCCCAAATGCCAGGGCCCACGATCGATCGGCAAGAGGCTAGCATTCAGTCCCCTCCAAAACTCTCTCTCCCGGCTAGGTCTGTCACAATACACATTCACAGAAGCCACATATACAGCCCGCCCATCAGAAGCCATGATGTTGTCTCCCTACTAGACACAGCAATCAAAGCATTCTTTTACCTGAATGTAGCCAGATATAGATAGATGCAAACAAATTAGCAACAAATTTGGACACAGGTCAGGCTGCCTGTCAGCAAAGTCTATTTAGCAGTTTTACGAGTTATTTGCGACCTGTGTGCATGTAATACTAAGCAGTCAACGGAAACAGATTTGCACAGTTCTACATCAGAATAATCACTGGAGATGAGACTGATTTTTAACTTGTAACAGCTGCACAATTGCATCTGAAATTCAAATATGGCTTTTTTTCCACGATAAAAATCACTGATCGCCGCCATTACTAGTAAAAAAAAAAATATTAATAAAAAAATTATTAATAAAAATGCCATACAACTATCCCCTATTATAAGTTTTGCGCAAACCAATCAATAAACGCTTATTGCTCACCCATCCATCTTTATCTCTGTGCTCTATTTTGGTGAGGAATCTCTTTGCAAAATACCTATTGTTTTTAGTATATTCTTGTTTTGAAACGACATTGATTCTTACTTAAAAACAGGGGGGGGGCGTCACAGTTTGCTATTTTTGCCCCACGCACCAAATGGCCTTGTCCCAGCACTGGCCCTGGGGCCCGAGGGGCCCGCCTGGGCCATAAGAAGGCAGGACGGGTGGAGGGGATCCGTGCTGTGCAGTATAGAAACAATCTCACACTTTCTTCTGTTATCGTGTCATTGATTTTAGACATCAAGCTCTTTACTGCCGCCTCTGGCTACTATGTGCATGTGCACCCCTCGTGTGACAGTAATCTGCCTGTAATGTGCTTCTCAGCAACATGTCAGATTTGTAAAAATGGGCTGGGACCAGGTAGAAAGCTACAAGTAGGGGCTGTGAAGGAAAGGGAGGGGGGCTGTTTGTGTACAGGGAGGGGGCAGAGGCTTGTGTGTGTACAGATTTGTGTATGTGGGGCTGCCATATATACAGGTGTGTGTGTGTGTGTGTGTGTGTGTGTGTGGGGGGGGTGGCTGACATATATACAGGTGTGGGGGGGACGCTGACATATATACAGGTGTGGGGGGGGCGCTGACATATATACAGGTGTGGGGGGGACGTTGACATATATACAGGTGTGGGGGGGGGACGCTGACATATATACAGGTGTGGGGGGTGACATATATACAGGTGTGTGTGTGTGTGTATGTGGGGGTGGCTGACAAATATACAGGTATGTGGGGTGGCTGACATATAGACAGGTGTGTGGAGGGGTGGCTGACATATATACAGGTGTGTTTGGGGGGTGCAAGCGCTGACATATATACAGGTGTGTGTGGGGAGGGGCCTGACATATATACAGGTATGTGTGGGGAGGGGCCTGACATATATACAGGTGTGTGTGGGGGGCAGTTACATATATACAGGTATGTGTGAGGGGGGGCGCTGACATATATACAGGTGTGTGGGGGGGCGCTGATATATATACAGGTGTGTATGGGGGGGCTGAAATATATACAGGTGTGTGAGGGGGGCTGACATACAGGTGCGTGGGGGGGATACCATATATACAGGTAGGTGTGTGTGTGTGTGTGTGTGTGTGTGTATGGGGGGGCTGACATATATACAGGTGTGTGTGAGGGGGGCTGACATATATACAGGTGTGTGTGTGAGGGGGGCTGCCATATATACGTGTGTGTGGGGGTGGGGGTGACATATAAACAGGTATGTGTGGGTGGCTGCCATATATACAGGTGTGTGTGTGTGGGGGGCTGACATATATACAAGTGTGAGGGGGCTGACATATATACAGGTTTGGGGGGGCGGACAAATATACAGCTATGTGGGGGTGGCTGACATATATACAGGTGTTTGGAGGGGTGGCTGACATATATACAGGTGTGTTTGGGGGGTGGGGGCGCTGACATATATATACAGGTGTGTGTGGGGGGGCTGACATATATACAGGTGTGTGGGGGGACACTTGCATATATACAGGTATGTGTGTGGAGGGGTGGCTGACATATATACAGGTGTGTGTGGGGGTGCTGACATATATACAGGTGTGTGTGTGGGGGGGCTGAAATATATACAGGTATGTGAGGGGGGGCTGTCATACAGATGCGTGGGGGGGGCTGACATATATACAGGTGTGTGTGTGTGTGTGTGTGTGTGTATGGGGGGCTGACATATATACAGGGGTGTGTGTGTGTGAGGGGGGCTGACATATATACAGGTGTGTATGTGGGGGGCTGACATATATACAGGTATGTGTGTGGGTGGCTGCCATATATACAGGTGTTTGTGTGTGGGGAGGGGGGCTGACATATATACAGGTTAGGGGGGCAGACAAATATACAGGTATGTGGGGGTGGCTGACATATATACAGGTGTTTGGAGGGGTGGCTGACATATATACAGGTGTGTTCGGGGGGTGGGGGTGCTGACATATATACAGGTGTGTTTGGGGGGCTGACATATATACAGGTGTGTGGGGGGGACCCTGACATATATACAGATGTGTGGGGGGGCACTGATATATATACAGGTGTGTGTGTGGGGGGGGGGGACTGAAATATATACAGGTGTGTGAGGGGGCTGACATATATACAGGTGCATTGGGGGGCTGACATATATACAGGTGTGTGTGAGGGGGGCTGCCATATCTACAGGTGTGTGTGTGTATGGGGGGCTGACATATATACAGGTTTGTGTGAGGGGGGCTGACATATATAAAGGTGTGTGTGTGTGTGTATGTGGGGGGCTGACATATATACAGGTGTGTGTGTGTGGGGGGGCTGACATATATACAGGTTTGGGGGGCGGACAAATATACAGGTGTGTGTTGGGGCTGACATATATACCGGTGTGTGAGGGGGGCTGACATATATACAGGTGTGTGAGGGTGTTGCCATATATACAGATGTGTGTGTGGGGGGCTGACATATATACAGGTGTGTGTGGGGGGGTGCTGACATATATACAGGTGTGTGTGAGGGGGCGCTGATATATATACAGGTGTGTGTGTGTGTGGGGGGCTAAAATATATAGAGGTGTGTGTTGGGGGCTGACATATATACAGGTGCGTGGGGGGGCTGACATATATACAGATGTGTGAGGGGGGCTGCCATATATACAGGTGTGTGTGTGTATGGGTGGCTGACATATATACAGGTTTGTGTGAGGGGGCTGACATGTATAAAGGTGTGTGTGTATGTGGGGGGCTGACATATATAAAGGTGTGTGTGTGTATGTAGGTGTGTGTGTGTGAGGGGAGGCTGCCATATATACAGGTGTGAATGGGGGGGCTGACATATATACAGGTTTGGGGGGGCGGACAAATATACAGGTGTGTGGGGGGCTGACATATATACAGGTGTGTGAGGGGGGCTGCCATATATACAGGTGTGTGTGGGGGGGGGCTGACATATATACAGGTGTGAGGGGGGCTGACAAATATACAGGTTTGGGGAGGCTGACAAATATACAGGTGTGAGGTGGCTGACAAATATACAGGTGTGTGTGTGTGTGTGTGGGGAGGGGGGCTGACATATATACAGGTTTGGGGGGGGCAAATATACAGGTGTTTGGAGGGGTGGCTGACATGTGTACAGGTGTTTGGAGGGGTGGCTGACATATATACAGGTGTGTTTGGGGGGTGGGGGCGTTGACATATATACAGGTGTGTGTGGGGGGCTGATATATATATATATACAGGTGTGTGGGGGGGACCCTGACATATATACAGGTGTGTGGGGGTCACTTGCATATATACAGGTATGTGTGTGGGGGGGCGCCGACATATATACAGGTGTGTGTGGGGGAGTGCTGACATATATACAGGTGTGTGTAGGGGTGCTGATATATATACAGGTGTGTGTGTGGGGGGGCTAAAATATATACAGGTGCGTGGGGGGGCTGACATATATACAGGTGTGTGTGAGGGGGGCTGCCATATATACAGGTGTGTGTGTGTATGGGGGGCTGACATATATACAGGTGTGTGTGAGGGGGGCTGCCATATATACAGGTGTGTGTGTGTATGGGGGGGCTGACATATATACAGGTGTGAGGGGGGCTGACAAATATACAGGTTTGGGGGGCTGACAAATATACAGGTGTGAGGGGGCTAACAAATATACAGGTGTGTGTGTGTGTGTGGGGAGGGGGGCTGACATATATACAGGTTTGGGGTGGCTGACATATATACAGGTGTTTGGAGGGGTGGCTGACATATATACAGGTGTTTGGAGGGGTGGCTGACATATATACAGGTGTGTGTGGGGGGCTGATATATATACAGGTGTGTGGGGGGGGACCCTGACATATATACAGGTGTGTGGGGGGCAATTGCATATATACAGGTATGTGTGTGGGGGGTGCTGACATATATACAGGTGTGTGGAGGGGTGGCTGACATATATACAGGTGTAAGTGGGGGGTTGCTGACATATATACAGGTGTGTGGGGAGCGCTGATATATATAAAGGTGTGTGGGGGGGGGGGCTGAAATATATACAGGTGTGTGAGGGGGGCTGACATATATACAGGTGCGTTGGGGGGCTGACATATATACAGGTGTGTGTGAGGGGGGCTGCCATATCTACAGGTGTGTGTATGTATGGGGGGCTGGACATAGTTAGTCAGGTTGAAAAAAGACACAAGTCATTCCAGGCTGACATATATACAGGTTTGTGTGAGGGGGGCTGACATATATAAAGGTGTGTGTGTGTGTGTGTGTGTGTGTATGTGGGGGGCTGACATATATACAGGTGTGTGTGTGGGGGGGCTGCCATATATACAGGTGTGTGTGTGTGGGGGGGCTGACATATATACAGGTGTGTGAGGGGGGCTGACATATATACAGGTGTGTGGGGGGGCTGACATATATACAGGTGTGTGTGTGGGGGGAGCTAAAATATATACAGGTGCGTGGGGGGGCTGACATATATACAGGTGTGTGTGAGGGGGCTGACATATATACAGGTGTGTGTGAGGGGGCTGCCATATATACAGGTGTGTGTGTGTGTGTGTGTGTGTGTATGGGGGGCTGACATATATACAGGTGTGTGTGAGGGGGGCTGCCATATCTACAAGTGTGTGTGTGTGGGGGGGCTGACATATATACAGGTTTGTGTGTAAAGGGGGGCTGACATATATAAAGGTCTGTGTGTGTGTATGTGGGGGGCTGACATATATACAGGTGTGTGTGGGGGGGGCTGCCATATTTACATATGTGTGTGGGGGGGGCTGACATATATACAGGTGTGTGAGGGGGGCTGACATATATACAGGTGTGTGAGGGGGGCTGCCATATATACAGAAGTGTGTGGGTGGGCTGCCATATATACAGGTGTGTGGGGGGGGTGCTGACATATATACAGGTGTGTGTGGGGGCGTTGATATATATACAGGTGTGTGTGTGTGTGGGGGGGGCTAAAATATATACAGGTGCGTGGGGGGCTGCCATATATACAGGTGTGTGTGTGTGTGTATGGGGGGCTGACATATATACAGGTGTGTGTGAGGGGGGCTGCCATATATATACAGGTGTGTGTGTGTATGGGCCATATATACAGGTGTGAGGGGGGCTGACAAATATACAGGTTTGGGGGGGCTGACAAATATACAGGTGTGAGGGGGCTGACAAATATACAGGTGTGTGTGTGGGGAGGGGGGCTGACATATATACAGGTTTGGGGGGGGCATACAAATATACAGGTGTTTGGAGGGGTGGCTGACATATATACAGGTGTTTGGAGGGGTGGCTGACATATATACAGGTGTGTTTGGGGGGTGGGGGTGTTGACATATATACAGGTGTGTGTGGGGGGCTGATATATATACAGGTGTGTGGGGGGCCCTGACATATATACAGGTGTGTGGGGGGCACTTGCATATATACAGGTATGTGTGTGGAGGGGTGGCTGACATATATACAGGTTTAAGTGGGGGGTTGCTGACATATATACAGGTGTGTGGGAAGCGCTGATATATATAAAGGTGTGTGTGTGGGGGGGCTGAAATATATACAGGTGTGTGAGGGGGGCTGACATATATACAGGTGCGTTGGGGGGCTGACATATATACAGGTGTGTGTGAGGGGGGCTGCCATATCTATAGGTGTGTGTGTGTATGGGGGGCTGACATATATACAGGTTTGTGTGAGGGGGGCTGACATATATAAAGGTGTGTGTGTGTATGTATGTGGGGGGCTGACATATATACAGGTGTGTGTGTGGGGGGGCTGACATATATACTGGTGTGTGAGGGGGGCTGACATATATACAGGTGTGTGAGGGGGGCTGCCATATATACAGATGTGTGTGTGGGGGGGCTGACATATATACAGGTGTGTGTGGGGGGGTGCTGACATATATACAGGTGTGTGTGGGGGCGCTGATATATATACAGGTGTGTGTGTGGGGGGGGCTAAAATATATACAGGTGCGTGGGGGGCTGACATATATACAGGTGTGTGTGAGGGGGGCTGCCATATATACAGGTGTGTGTGTGTGTGTGTGTATGGGGGCTGACATATGTACAGGTGTGAGGGGGGCTGACAAATATACAGGTTTGGGGGGGCTGACAAATATACAGGTGTGAGGGGGTTGACAAATATACAGGTGTGTGTGTGTGTGTGTGTGTGTGTGTGTGTGTGTGTGTGTGTGTGTGTGTGTGTGTGTGTGTGTGGAGGGGGGCTGACATATATACAGAATTGGGGGGGGCGGACAAATATACAGGTGTTTGGAGGGGTGGCTGACATGTATACAGGTGTTTGGAGGGGTGGCTGACATATATACAGGTGTGTTTGGGGGGTGGGGGCGTTGACATATATACAGGTGTGTGTGGGGGGCTGATATATATATATATACAGGTGTGTGGGGGGGGGGGACCCTGACATATATACAGGTGTGTGGGGGTCACTTGCATATATACAGGTATGTGTGTGGGGGGGGCGCCGACATATATACAGGTGTTTGTGGGGGAGTGCTGACATATATACAGGTGTGTGTAGGGGTGCTGATATATATACAGGTGTGTGTGTGGGGGGGGCTAAAATATATACAGGTGCGTGGGGGGGCTGACATATATACAGGTGTGTGTGAGGGGGGCTGCCATATATACAGGTGTGTGTGTGTGTGTATGGGGGGCTGACATATATACAGGTGTGTGTGAGGGGGGCTGCCATATATACAGGTGTGTGTGTGTATGGGGGGGCTGACATATATACAGGTGTGAGGGGGGCTGACAAATATACAGGTTTGGGGGGCTGACAAATATACATGTTTGAGGGGGCTGACAAATATACAGGTGTGTGTGTGTGTGGGGAGGGGGGCTGACATATATACAGGTTTGGGGGGGCGGACAAATATACAGGTGTTTGGAGGGGTGGCTGACATATATACAGGTGTGTTTGGGGGGTGGGGGCGTTGACATATATACAGGTGTGTGTGGGGGGCTGATATATATATATACAGGTGTGTGGGGGGGGACCCTGACATATACACAGGTGTGTGGGGGGCACTTGTATATATACAGGTATGTGTGTGGGGGGGCGCTGACATATATACAGGTGTGTGGAGGGGTGGCTGACATATATACAGGTGTAAGTGGGGGGTTGCTGACATATATACAGGTGTGTGGGGAGCGCTGATAGATATAAAGGTGTGTGGGGGGGGGGGCTGAAATATATACAGGTGTGTGAGGGGGGCTGGCATATATACTGGTGCATTGGGGGGCTGACATATATACAGGTTTGTGTGGGGGGGCTGACATATATACAGGTGTGTGTGAGGTGGGCTGCCATATCTACAGGTGTGTGTGTGTGTGTGTATGGGGGGCTGACATATATACAGGTTTGTGTGAGGGGGGCTGACATATATAAAGGTGTGTGTGTGTGTGTGTGTATGTGGGGGCTGACATATATACAGGTGTGTGTGGGGGGGGCTGCCATATATACAGGTGTGTGTGGGGGGGGCTGCCATATATACAGGTGTGTGTGTGGGGGGGGCTGACATATATACTGGTGTGTGAGGGGGGCTGACATATATACAGGTGTGTGAGGGGGGCTGCCATATATACAGATGTGTGTGTGGGGGGGCTGACATATATACAGGTGTGTGTGGGGGGGTGCTGACATATATACAGGTGTGTGTGTGGGCGCGCTGATATATATACAGGTGTGTGTGTGGGGGGGGGGCTAAAATATATACAGGTGCGTGGGGGGGGTCTGACATATATACAGGTGTGTGTGTGAGGGGGGCTGCCATATATACAGGTGTGTGTGTGTGTATGGGGGGGCTGCCATATATACAGGTGTGTGTGAGGGGGGCTGCCATATATACAGGTGTGTGTGTGTATGAGGGGGCTGACATATATACAGGTGTGTGTGTGTGTGTGTGTGTATGTGGGGGGCTGACATATATACAGGTTTGGGGGGGGCGGACAAATATACAGGTGTGTGCGGGGGGCTGACATATATACAGGTGTGTGAGGGGGGCTGCCATATATACAGGTGTGTATGGGGGGGCTGACATATATACAGGTGTGAGGGGGGCTGACAAATATACAGGTTTGGGGGGCTGACAAATATACAGGTGTGAGGGGACTGACAAATATACAGGATTGAGGGGGGCGCTGAATGCGTACAGGTGAGATGGCCAGTGTGCGCATTCGGTAGGATGGCCCATAGGCAAGCCCTGGGGAATGTTGGTGGTCAGGCTCCTCATTTGTCCCTCATTTTGGTCTGGTCTATATAGTTGTATATAAAATTAACTTTTTATCTTTCAAAAATTGTTTCCCAGTACTAAACCTTTCATCCAAATTCTTGGCAGGGGGCGTGTCCTATGCCTACATATGTTTGCTAGTAGGTGTCCCTTATTCCCATCTCAAAATCTTGGGAGGTATGCTGTATCTACTTGGGGTTGCCCGAGTAAATATAACAAAATATGGGTCAGGTGGCTGAAGGATGCCTCCACCTGCACTGCTGAGGAGTAATCTTCAACTCCTGTGAGTAACTCTCTCCACCCCATGCTACATACACTCACCCTCATATTCAATGTTCTCATGCTTCCCCCCCACCTTAGGGCACACCTGGTTATGTTGCACTGTATTTGCAATTCAAGGTCTCAACCAAATTTCATCTTGAAAAACAGTATAATTAAGTGTTGAATGCCCACTGTATGCCGGAGAAGACAGAGATAGCCAAAATGTGTGCCTATAGCGTACTTATGCATAGACCCTCATAGTGATTGCTGTGTGTAGACTTCTCTGGGCTTTCCCCTTCTTATCATGCAGCCAGTTACTAGGGGTTTTTACACTCTCTCATCTGCTCGTTTTCAATAATCAATCCAGGGGTTTTGTTTTTTTTTAGTATTTATTGTTGGAACTTGGATAGGAGAAGGGAATAGTGGAATACTCCAACTGAAACTAATTACAGATGAGGACAACTTTCACTCGGCCTCACCAGGTAATTGTGGTAACAGACTTTCTGTTATACCATACGACACTTATATGGGAAGAATAAGTCCTTTGCTTGTTCTGGCAGCAGACTTGGTAAAAATGTTAATCTTTAGGACACTCACTAGCATCCCCTTTGAATGACACACGTCCACTGACTCTACTAGCTGAAGGGGTGGCCCTCACAGGACAGGCCCCATGACACAGATGTGTACTCACTGTAGGCTAAAACAGATCCTTCCTGGCGGGTCTCCCTTCCAGTCAGTTCTGCAGGACATCTGGGTTGCAGCTATACTCAGATTCAGGCCCTCAGGTCAATCCCCTGAGGCTGCATGGCAATTTCTACAGAGGAGGGGCAGCCGCCCCCTCCCTCCGATACCCCGCTCTCCAGCTGAAGACCCCTAGCACATGTGCTATTGGCATATATACAGTCACTCAGCATGAACTGAGGCACTTTCCTTGGCCAATCACCAGGGCTATAACTATGCCTATGCTCTCATTTGTCAGGTTTCCTCCCACTGTCCAATATGCCCCCCTGTTGGACCAGTGTGAAACATTCACAAAACATGAGCAGCATCTGACCACCATGAGCAGACCCTACCCATGGATCCCTGCTCCCTGGGAGGCAGAGAGCATCTACATTTACCTGACAATCTTCCTGATAAGCAGAAAGACCCAAAAACTATACTCTCTTTTAGCACCTAACTAGGAGGTTGCTACACCTAAATCAAGCCCCGCCTGCAGAAACTTCAGAATGTGACAGACTTCTGAAGAGTCCCGTGTAAAATCTTGATCAACCGTAATCCTGTCCTTTCTTATTTTCGTAAGAGTATTCACACCCTTTACAGAGCATTCGAGATCCATTAGCCTCCGCCTCTCAAGACCCATGCCATCAGCCTGAGCCTGTCGGATGCTGGACGAATGGGACTTTGGAGAAGATTTGATCTTACAGCCAGAGGGGAGTCGATCCTTGACACTCATTAGGAGGAGGAGAGGGTACCAAGGCCCCTTTGGCCAATCTGGGATCATCACCAGAACTGTCACCTTCCCCCGCTACAGCCTCAGCTGAAAGCTGAGAATCAGAGGGAGCAGCAGAAAGGCATAAGCTTTCTTGGAGATCCACCCCGATTGCTTGCGGATTCTGGACCCTGGAATAGAACTTCAGCAACTTGGTGTTGACTGGAAATGTGAGCAGGTCTACCGCTGGAAGAAATGAGTAAACTCTGTTAGTTCTCAAAAGACTTACAGTAGTCTGGACCATTCAATGTCGTCCAGACTTGTCCTGGATGAAAAGTTTGCCTGAAGATTCTTCTGACCAGGCATATAGGCCACAGATAGCTGCAGAAGATTGACTTGGGCAGATTCTAGAAACAGAGAGACCTCCATCAGGAGGGAAAGACTGAGCCTTGTTTTCAGATGAAGGCCACAATCATTGCGCTGATGTAGCACCCTGATAGTAGGCAGGGTTGCTAACAAATTTGGCTTGTTAGGTGGTAATTAAGCTGGCTAATTAATAGGGGATTTACTGGCTTTCTTCCTAACTCTGGATTTGATGCACCTCTCTCTTCTGTCAATAGGTGGCATTGTTGCCTGTGGCAGTAGAATGATAAGGGCATAGGGAATCCAGACTAGGAGTGAATAGGTTGGATGTTTGGTGTCTCATATCCCACTAGCTACACTCCCATATGGGAAAATGATAGACTTTCTCAAATTTCGGCTCTTAGAGGCTTTCAGAGATGGGCAAAATTAGGAATAACTACTTTAGCTCAGCTATATCAGAATGGTATACTTAAATCCTTTGAAGATCTGAGGGGAGAGTTCTCTGTAGAATCCAGCTGGTTTTACCAATTCCTTCAATTAAGACATGCTCTACATGCCAAGTTTTCTTCTGCTAAGATATTTTTCCCCTCTATCCCTGTCTTAGATAAAATAGTACAGGCAGGGTCAACAAAGGGTCTTACCTCAGTTACTTATAGGCAGGACCAGACTTTCCATTGGGCTTGAGGGAGCTCAAGCCCATGGGCCCCCAGCCAATAGGGGGCCCCGCGGGCCCCACCGGCCCTGCCCGTTCCGAAAGCCGCTGAGAGTCGCTGAGAGCGGGCGAAAGCTGCCGAAAGCCGTTGAGAGCGGCCGACAGCCGCCGAAAGCTGCCGAGAGCAGCCAAAAGCCGGCTCTGTATCTCGGCGGCGCCATTTTTTAACTGAAAGGCTGCAATGACAAGGCAGCAATGACACTGGAGCAAGGCTACACTGACAAGTCTGCAAATGACACTGGGGCAAGGCTACACTCACACTGACAAGGCTGCAATGACACTGACAAGGCTGCAGATGGACACTGATAAGGCTGCATTGAAGGGCATTTAAATGTAAGTTTTTTTTCTTAAACTTACCTCCTAAACTTGGGGTGCATGTTATACGCCGATAAATACGGTAATTATCATTTTATCCATTTTTATTGCTTTTATTAATCGTGGACCCAGGACGAATACCAGTACAGTATCCCCCGCTTATATATTATCTACTTTTGTGAGTAGCCATTTAGCTGTTTTGTCTTGTCCAATTAAACAGAAGTTCTTTAATACTGCACTGAGTCTGGTGCACCGTGTCCTTTTCTGTGACAGACCTAGCCGGGAGAGAGACTTTTGGAGGGGAGTGTATGCTAGCCTCTTGCCGATCGATCGTGGGCCCTTGCATTTGGGGTAACGGTGCTCTTTGTGAGCTGTATGCCTGGGGACCCTTGAGGTGGTATTACTGTGGATTCGGGTCCTGGTCCCCCAGGACACACAGACTCTGGGGACCCTGGATTTGCCATATTGGAATAGTGGCTGATTCATAATGCTGGGACAGATACTGTTAGGAGATGCTGATGTAAATTCCAACACCTGTTTGTCTATTGTCTGCTAAAATGTGTATTGTAAATAAGATGTAAATTCCAGCACCTGTCTGTCTGTTGTCTGATAAAATGTGTATTGTAAATAAGTCTATAGTATGGGATCTAAGAGTCATCCAATATGGCATCCCCATTGTTGTTTGTGTTAATTAACTCTGCTATTGTGTGAAGAAGAGTCTATGTTGATTGTGATAATGTTGATTGGATTTTCTGAACTACAAGACGGCCAGTCTGGCCTAAAGGTCATGTCTGAGTCATCTAGGCTGTCTAACGGGATTAGTTAATTAGCTCATGTTAATTAGGTTAATTAGGTTACAGCTGTATTGTTAGAGTAATATGAGCAGAAGGTCTGCACCTCCACTTTTAGTGTATAAAAGCCTGTATTTTGCAATAAAGGAGATTCCTGGTTGAACTTACATACAGCCTGCCTGGTGTTTGTTCTGAGCTATCACAACTGGGTTAGAACGGCACAGAGCTGTAGTTCTAATCCCGGGGAATCGGATGACCAAGCAATCAGATGGTGCGATCTGCAATCTGATTCTATAGCAGCAGAGGAGTGTCGGGAGAGTGGAACCGAGCGAGCAAGGGGCTCGTTACATTATCCCACTGCTGCCACCAATGTAACAAGCCCCTTGCTCGCTCATGCAACCTGGCAGGCCGCAGGAAAAGGGGGGGCACTCTCTTGCCCCCCCCCTTTTTCTGCGGCCTGCCAGGTTGCGTGCTCGGATAAGGATCTGGTATGGATTTTGGGGGACCCCACGCCATTTTTTTTTATTTTGGCGCTGGGTTCCCCTTAATAGCCATACCAGACCCGAAGGGTCTCTGCTGAAGCTTTCCCACTTTGTCCCCCCAAAACACCTTGTCCCCATGTTAAGGGGGACAAGGGCCTCTTCCTCCCAACCCTTGCCCGCTGGTTGTGGGTAGGCATGTGCAATTTGTTTCGTTCCGAATTAGTTTTTTAACGAATTTCGATAAATTCGGGAATATCCGAATTAACGAAAACCCATTTAACAAATTTCTTCTGAATATTCGTAAATTCGATAAAATTGCACATTCGTAAATTCGGGCATTCGTACATTCGCAATTTACATTTAATGTACATTCGTACATTAGTAAATTAGTGAATTCGTAAATTTGTAAATTCGAAAATTCGGAAATCTGAAATAATAGTTAACTAATAATAACTTAACTATTAATAATTACTAGTAACTTTTAAATTATAGGTATTGTAATTTCCTTTCAAATTTGGCTGTTAGTGAACGTAACACATACAAATTTATCCGAAGTTATGAATGATCCGAAAAAATGGAATGGAACGTAATTAATTAATAGTAATAAATAACAATAATAATAATAACAACTTTTTTTATTATTATTTATTATTAATTTGTTCCGTTCCATTTGTTTAGATGCAGCATTCATTTTGGATAATTCGTAACTTCGGATAAATTCGTATTTGTTACGTTCACTGACAGTCAAATTTGAAAGGAAATTACAATACCTGTAATTTAATAGTTAGTTACCATTTCAGATTTTTGAATTTTCGGGTTTTTGGATTTTCAAACTTCGAATTTACAAATTTCCGAATTTTCTAATTTACAAATGTACAATTTTACGAATGTACGAATTTACGAATGTACAAATGTAAAAATGTAAAAATGTACGAATGAACGAATGTTCGAATTTACGAATATATGAATGAACGCACTTACGAATGAATGAATTTACGAATCACGATCATAACGAAAAAATAATAAACTAATGAAACAAACGAAAATGAACAAATTTTTTGGCTGTGCACATGTCTAGTTGTGGGGGTCTGCGAGCGGGAGGCTTATCGGCATCTGGAAGCTCCCTTTAACAAGGGGGCCCCCAGATCCCGCCCCAGGGCCCCCAGATTCCACCCCCCCCCACGTGAATGGGTATTGGTACATTGTACTCTTACCCATTCACCAAAAAAGTGACAAAAAAGTAAAAAGGACAGCAGACAGTTTTGGACAATTCCTTTATTAAAAAAAACCCTGCAGTGACCCCGCCCCTTTCTAATGTCATGTGACGTCAGAAGGGCGGGGTCACCTGGTGACGTAAATGGGTGACCCCGCCCTCAGCTATATAACAGCTGTCATATATAAATTCATTCATTCGTAAATTCGTAAGTGCGTTCATTCGTATATTCGTAAATTCGAACATTCGTTCATTCGTACATTTTTACATTTGTACATTCGTAAATTCGTACATTCGTAAAATCGTACATTTGTAAATTAGAAAATTCGGAAATTTGTAAATTCGAAGTTTGAAAATCCAAAAACCCGAAAATTCAAAAATCTGAAATAGTGAAAAGGCTGCAGTCGGCGGGACGCCTCCCATCGAGGCAGAGTTTTTCCGTTTTTTATGTTTTTTCTCAGGTCATCAGTGCTGTGATTGAAGATGAATGGACATCGCGTGACACTTTTTAAAATTTTTTTTTTTTCTTTTAATAAAGGAATTGTCCAAAACTGTCTCCTGTCATTTTTAATTTTTTGACACTTTTTGTTGGTGAATGAGTAAGGGTACAATGTACCCGATACCCATTCACATAGGGAGGGGGGGCGGGATCTGGGGGCCCCCTTATCCAGATTCCGATAAGCCCCCCACCCGCAGACCCCCACAACCACCAAGCAAGGGTTGTGGGGAAGGGGCCCTTGTCCCCATCAAAATGGGGACAAGGTCCTTTGAATGAATTGAAATCAAGCTATATTAATTTAAGATGTTCATTAGATGTTTACTATCCCTCAAATATCCCTTAAAGGAAACACCTATCAATGAACACACGTTTATTGTTACTATAGACGTTGAGTCATTGTACACCAATTTAAAAGAGGATGATGTAATTTTAACTACTAGGATGGCGCTAAATGGTAAGTTAAAGTTGAAAAGGGAACAAAAAGACTTCCTATTAGAAGCTCTGAATTTGGCCATGTCGAACAACTACTTTTGGCACAAAGGCACCCATTACAATCAAATAAGAGGTGTAGCTATGGGGGCCAAATATGCCCCAAATGTGGACAATATATTGATGAGCCAATGGGAAGAGATGTTATAATATTATGGGATGACACAGAGGAAAGTCTCGAGGGTTTTTCTATCAAATATTAATAATAATGGTTATGGATTGAAATTTATTGGTAGTTGGAATCTATATGAGCAAAGTTTCTTGGATCATGTCTTGATGAAGGGGGAATGTTTTATCGCCACAAAAACCTTCTTTAAGGAAACAGATAGGAACAGTTACATCCCTAAAGCAAGTTGCCATCACCCCAAATGGTTGGGAGGGAATCCTAAGGAACAGTTGATGCGTGTGTGATGCAACTGTGACAGTTTAGGGGATTATTTAACACAGTCAGATTTAGTTGTGAAAAAAATTCAAGGAAAAAGGGTACCATGAACAACATTTAGTGCCACTGCAAAAACTTTAATAGAGATTATAAAGCGTTAGAATGCATAGTAAAGAAACACTGGCCAATTTTGCTTAGGGATAAGGCTCTAGTTGGCTTTATCCCCAAGCATCCACAATTCATCTATCGTAGAGCACCAAATTTGAGAAATAAATTAGCTCCCAACATTCATGACCCCCCTAAAAAAAAAAGTCACTTTTCTTGACCAAACTGGCTTCTTTTATTGCCGAAGGTGTAAAGCATGTAAAACTACGAGGAAGAACATTAGGAAAATAGATACATTTGAATCCATTAGTACCAGTAGGGAATTCAGTATCAAGAAGTTCATTACTTGTAAATCCACACATGTCACATATGTGGTGACTTGTCCTTGTGGGTTACAGTATATTGAGATATAGTATAGGAGTAAGCGCTCCGCAGAGCGTGAAACGCGTTAGCTGATTATCTGTACATTCTATCCATTGTACTTTGTACATGATTTGTTCCTGATTTTACAATAAAGAAATTTCATTGGATTATATTCTCCTGGTGTGCGGCTGTCCGGACTTTTTTCTATCCTCACAATATTGGGAGGACCACTAGGTTTTTGAGTACTAGAATAAACGAGCACCTCAATAATATCAAAAAGGGATTCCCCAAACACAGCCTTTCAAATCATTTCAGAATGTATCGTAATAGGGACCAAAGTTTTTAGCAATGTTTTTTGGAATAGATAGAATAGAACCCCACTGGAGAGGAGGGAACATGACCCAGAGAATTTCACAAAAATGAAACTGAATAGATTTTTAGAATGAATACACTTAATCTGGTGGGTAATAATGTCGATATAGACCTGAATTGTTTTTTATCAAATTACTAGTGATTAATATGTTTTATTTATATTGTAAAAGGTGTCCTTCATCCAATCTAAACTTCTTGCTTAATAAGCTGTACATTTGTGAGTAGCACTACCCTTTAGCCGCTACATGATGGTGACATTTGTGAGACATTACTCGAATTGAGATTGTTTACAACCTTTTTCACCACTAGGTGTTGCATGTGAGGCTTAATATTTAAATTTCAATCTCTTTTTATTTTTTTAATTTAAATTTTTATTAGGAAATTTTTACATACAAAATACACAACTTCCAGTTACATCCTAAAATCTTTCATCTACCCTCTTATTTCTAATCTTCTACCCAACCCCCCCCCCCCCTTCCCAATCTGTTATCCTCATTCTACTTCAATCCAATTCAATCATACAATCAAATTAAAATTCAATCAAACATTCCAGTTCTCTATAACTTTCGGCCCTACCCTGCTTTCCGCTGCATAGGAACTCAATATTACAAATGTGGTCTACCTTTTGTAGCCACTCTTTTATACTTGGTTTCCTTATGTGCAGCCATTTTTTTTGGGATGAGTCCTTTCGCTGCAATGTGCAGGAACGGGACCAAAGTTTTCTTATATTGTTTTCTTGTTTTATTTGTCCCATGAAACAAACAGTTCCAGGGGTTTTGTGGGATCTTTTCTCCAGTTATTACCTTGATATATTCTAAGATTTTCTGCCAATAATCTTTTATCTTTGGACACTCCCACCACATGTGAATTGTTGTTCCTGTTTGTTACAGTTCCTCCAACACTGGGAGGGCCTGTCTGGCTGGAATTAGTTGATTCTCTCTGGTGTCAAATGGCAGCGCACCATACACTTATAATTTGCCTCTATCGTAGTTATATCGGATGCGTAATTATATACTGCTCCTATCATTTGTGTTTCGTCTAATTTTATGCCCAAGTCTTGTTCCCATTTTTCTATGAAGGGTAGAGTCCCGTGTCCTTCTAATTCTGTTAGTATTTCGTACATTTGAGATATTCCATGTTTTACAGGCGTTTTTGTATTGCACAGCTTTTCGATTGGGGTTAACGCTTTCTCGTCTCTAATTGGTTGAGGGATTGTGCTTACTAAGTATTTTATTTGCAAATATTCCCAAACATTAATCTGGTGCCACCCGTGGGTCATTATTAAATCCTGCTTTGTCCTGATTTTACCGTGCATAATAATAGCCTTTAATTGTGCAATTCCTAATTGGTTTGCAAACCGTGTCCCATTTCCTGGAATAAAAAATTGTTAGTGAAATTATAGGTGAGTTATATTTCCTTTTTTCTTTTCGGTATAATGCGTCCCATACCTTAAATACATTTTTAGTTAACTCATGTGTGTCTCTGCTATGTTTTCCCAATTTCGGTGGGATCCAAATGATTTTTTGAAGTTGTGTCGTGTTTAGTGTGTCTTCCATTTTCACCCATCCTCTTTTTAGTGTTTGTGTTTGCCCATTCTACTAGTCTTGACAATATAGTCGCCTTATAATATCTTTTTACATCCGGAAGTGCCATCCCTCCTTTTTCTTTTTTCCTAGTTAGGAGAAAATTATTTACCATAGCATTTTTATTTTGCCATATGAATTTCAAAATGATTGTTTTTATTACTTTAAAGAAACTTAATGGTATTTCTTTCTTTAAAGTTTCTTTAAATTTCAATCTCTTTTTGTAATTTTTTAGATTTTTTTATTTTTGGATATTTCCAGTTAATATAACCTATTTACTGTTCAACAAGCATACTTACCAGTATATAGCTTGATTTCAATTCAATACCAATTGGAAGGATTGTACTGGATTGGATACTTTCGTATGGACGGCAGTATAAAAGTGTGGAGGTGATGTATACGGTCATATGACCCCTGAGAATGTCAGACGTACTAACAAAACGCGTTGGGTGTGGTCATGCGTGATACATCACTTCCGCCCATAGTGGAACGCAGGTGGAGCGCAAAACGGCATCTGTATGCTTTTAACTTTTATTTGTTTGCTGGATGGCCTTTACAGCCTTTTTATTAAATAAACCCCCCTTTTTTATGATATACTTCACCATGGGAGATTGTTCCTTATTTCATGTCTGACCTGGATGCATGTGGCTATTCCTTTGGAAAATCTGCCTGAGGTAATGCGGGCTTTCCGAGACGGACCATCAGATATATCTCAATCTTCCAAAGCTGTTATGATCTCCGTAACAGGGATCATCTCCATCTGGTGAGTAGGCTGAGTGCTTGGTGTTGGTGGAGGACTCCTAAAGTCACCTAATCATTGGAAAAATCACCTTCTTACTGGAAAATATTTGATGAGCTTCTTTGGACTTGAATTATTGGTTATTTGCACACTTTTGAGTTGTGTTTTTCACCAAGTTGATGATACTTTGATTTTGACCACAGTCAGTTTTATGTACACTTATGATTTATTGATTAATTTCCACTGGAATCCGGTGGTTACACAGTTTTATTTGCACTGTATTACAAGGTATTAACCCATAGGGAGCGCGGTTCACTACATACACATTTTCACCATACTGGTTTTATAAACTTTGGAACGGGCAGCTCTAATACAATTTAAAATTTAAGACTTATATTTAAGTACACTTATATTTATCCAACTGTGCAGGTAGGGAACAATATTTGTTCCCCTATCAAACATATGTTCCAGTGTAAATTGGTACCACAACCTCTGCCCCAGGTCTCAGGGTGGATCCTTTCTTTTGCAGCATCCTTATGGAGCCACCCTGGTACGTAGGGGCTATATTTGTCTCCCTACACTGTGTGCATCAATAGAAACACACAGCCCCATAGACTAAGGAAGCAAGGGACTCCTCTTTCCTTCTCTCCTCCCTCCTCCTCCCCCCTCCCTTCACCAAGCTAACAGACCGACTGCAGACTGTGCTGTCTGCTGTTAACTCTTTCCTGTAAAGACCGAAAGTTCAGGGAAGCAGCACTGAGAGAGCAGGAGCCAGCAGCAATGAAATTTATAATAAGTAGAAACACACAGCCCCATAGCCTAGAATGGCAAGGCACTACCCTGCTCCTCCCCATGTGTATGTATCAGGGACGTGCGGTGAGGTCAGAGGCTGGTGAGTCACTGGCTAGTATCAGAGCCAGATACACGCAGGTTACATTCGCCGTGATTGTTAGAGCGAGAACAATAATTCTAGCACTAGACCTCCTCTGTAACTCTAAACATGTAACCTGTAAAAAAAAAAAATTAAAGGGCGTCACCTATGGAGATTTATAAGTACTGAAGTTTGGCACCATTCCACAAGTATGTGCAATTTTAAAGTGTGACATGTTGGGTATCTATTTACTCAGCGTAACATCATCTTTCACATTATACAAACAAATCGGGCTAACAATAGTGTTTTGGTTTTTTTTTGTTCATTAAACTGTTTTTTTCCCCCCCAAAAAAACGCGTTTTATAAAATTGCTGAGCAAATACCGTGTGACATAAAAAGTTGCAATGACCACAATTTATTCCCTATAGGGGGTCTGTTAAAACGATATATATAATGTTTGGGGGTTCTGAGTAATTTTCTATCAAAAAAATTATGATTTTTTACATGTAGGAGAGTGTCAGAATTGGCCTGGATGGCAAGGGGTTAATTACCATAAGTAAGTAATATACAAATAATTATTATATATTGTTTTTAAGGTAATTTACTATTTTTTCAAAATCTATGCTTAAGCAGATGACTTAACAGATAAATTACTGAAGTTTGAAGTTATAACTTCCAACCAGTAATTTCATAGTAAATAAATAAATAATAAATTATTATGTTATAGCATGTAGCACGGCCCCCTAGGGGACTGCTTAGAATTACCTGCTCATCTGCTCGGCCATGACCTGGTGAACATTCCAACCCACCTGACACTCTGGGTTCAGACATCCTTGCTTCACTGTGGAATAATAATCTTTAGGTTCTATGAATATGTATGAATATTTTACTTGAACCAAAAAGAGGGATGTTGCTACAAAGAGGAGGTAGTAGATCTGCTGAGTTTGAAGCAAACAGCACCAACTCAGCAGAAGAACCCCTCTAGGATACAAGACACGTATTAATAACAAGGCTTTATATATATATATATATATATATATATATATATATATATATATATATATATATATATATATATATATATATCTTCACCGGCTTGTTGGAGCTTGTTAACTGTAATCCGATTAAGTATGGTGGGAACAATGGAGATCTTGTAATGAAGAAGGCTAAAGATGTCTAAGCACAGAGTTCACATAAATGCAGTAAAGTATTCCTGAACTAATGATGTCTGTGCAAAGTGTCTTGAAGTAGCAATGACAAGAATGGGTAAAGGTCGAGTGATTTGCTCTCTCACCAACGACCAGATCTTCCCAATGTCTTCAGGACAGGATCTCGTGTAGCAACACTCGTACAGCGGATCCACCGTGTCGTTCTCCCAACCTGAAGCTTGACACACACCGACAGGCAGGCGACCGGAATGGTGCTGGAAAGATGTCTGTCAACAGATAGAGGAGTTAGGCCTCTCAGGTTACGGGTGGAAGATGGTATTCTGCGTGGTGGGGAGCGACCTCTCTCTCCCTGTTGCACAGAGAAGTCCATCTTGCGTCAGGCCCAGGAGGAAGAGAGCTCCGCACAGGCTTTTGCTTCTTTTATAGCTACTCCCAGCATCCTCTCGATGGCAGCAAAGACACCTGGGATATGTAGTCCTGGCGGATAATCGTACAAAGCAATTATCTGACCGGGAACTATTCAACAATCCTTTTGTTTGGCACACAGTTATGATGTCACCTGATACATTGATCACTCAAGAGACAAGCGACGTGTTGGGGACATTGGAAAGTACAGTGCTTTATGCTTGTAGTCCATATTGTTACAAACATAGCATATAAATATATGATTTAGCTTGAATATAACAGTACCTTTTCAACAGAATCAGTTTCTCCCTCTTAACTGTGTGAGAAAAACATGGGATTGAGGATAAAACTTATACCCAAGAAGGCTGGGCTGGAAGGGAGCATGTGTCTTTTAGACACATGCCCCCTTTAATGACACTGCAGTAAGAGGACAGCCTCCACTCAGGGCCGGACTGGCGTACCGGGATACCGGGACATTTCCCGGTCGGCTGCCTGCCCTGGGGCCGATTTGAGCTAAGCCGTGGCTGTGGGCGGCTGCAGCGATCCCCTCCCTCCTCCTGTCACACACAGTAGGCACGAAGTTCAGAGTGAAAAGTTTGTGTGACAAAAGTCCCACCCTCCTCCTAGCTTGATAATTGCTCCACTTTTACCACTTTTAACTGGAATTTGCTGAATATATATATATATATATATATATATATATAAATATATATATATATATAAATATATATATATATATATATAGAGAGAGAGAGAGAGACCTATGTGCTTTTATATCTGTCTTATCTATATATAATACGCTCTTCAAATGTGTTTTAAAATGCATGGTTTTTCCTTTTATGAACAAGAAAATAATGACGTTATGCTGTTGGGCTGGTATAATAATGCTATGGGGCTGGTATGACATTTTTTCCAGGGCTGTTTTTTTTTTCCCAGTCCAGCCCTGCCTCCACTGCAGCATTCTTATTGAACAGCTGGGACCAATGGTACTTTACCATTGGTCCAAGACTCCAAGCTGTTCATTGAGCTCAGTGCCGCTGACAAGAAGTGAGAGGCACTGTGAGCTCATCCTCTCAGTCTGCTGCAAACAGAGTGTGTCCGCTTGTATTTAAAGTGGCTGCTCTGTATTTAGCTTCTGACAGGCTGCGCAAGGAGCCCCATATCTCTGGAACTATAGGTCATAGGAGCCCCAATTTGGGGTCTCTGTGATCCCAGGTCGCCGAGCTACGATACGACCCTCATTTTTTTATGTTCATGGCCCTGCCTCACCTGCCTCCCCTGGCTGCACATCCCTGGTGTGTGTATATGTGTGTATATATATATATATATATATATATATATATATATATATATATAGTGGCCGGACACGGATTCCCATGCAGGAGTAGAAAACATAGTCCCAAAGCAAAAGTCCAGCAACACAAATATAAGCCTCCTGGCTAATAAACAGACCTTACTGGGTCTGCTTCATTCCTGTAGGCATGTTCCCACAGTCTGCTAATCTCTCTCAGCACCACCTGATTAACCCAGGGAAGACCCATTATATCCCAGGTGGGGAGCAAGGCGTGGCTAGTGCACAGTTGCGGCCCATCCATTAGGGGCGCAGAGGCGCCCCCCCCATCCATATGTCCGGCCCACTAATCAACATGCACTGCGCCAGACGCATGGATTCCAATGGGGTTTTTTTTTTTTTTGAAGCACGTGATTAGAGCCAGAGGCTCTAATAGGCTTCAAAAAAGGGTGGACTCAGGGCGCAGAGCACTGCGCCCGGAGCCCACCCAGTTGTGTGACAATACAGAATATATATTCGCTATTCTCACACTGATTCTCCTCCCGGCCAATCGGGAAGCGGGTCCTGAGACCCATTACCCACTTGGCTGAGAGGACAGGCGATCTTATTGGCTACCTAGGAGGAGTAGGGAGGAGATGCACGAGAAGCCGTCACCCGTAGGGAAGCGCTGCCCGCTTGATGGGGTAAGTGCGGGGCCGACCGACCAACAGGGGGTGGCTCTGGGTGCAATGTTCACTGCCACCCCCCCCAAAAACCACCAGACACCACTGCTAGTGCTTAACCCCTTGCTGCCTACAAACTGCCACCCATTTACCTTAAAAACCTCAACATTCTATGTGGCAGATACAACCTATCGATAACTGACTGGGGCTGTTTGTCACATACCTCCCCCCTCTGTTTGAACCCGTGGGTTTGAACACCAGCTATTAAACAGTGGGTTCTAGAAAGGGCATTCACATTTTTTTTGGTTACAATCCGCCCTGTGGTGCACTTTAAAAGAGAAATCTTGGAGCGCCAGGAACCAACAAGTAACCCTTGCATTACGGTCCTTAGTCTGGGCCACCCATTTTAAAGCGGAGTTCCACACAAAAATGGAACTTCCGCTTTTCGGAACCCTCCCCCCCTCCGGTGTCACATTTGTCACCTTTCAGGGGGGAGGGGGGTGCAGATACCTGTCTAAGACAGGTATTTGCACCCACTTCCGGCATAGACTCCCATGGGAGTCTATGCCTCTTCCTGTCCCTTCGCACTGTCTCCTGGGAAACACACAGCTCCCAGGAGATAGCGGGGACCACTTACGATGCGCAGCGCGACTCGCGCATGCGCAGTAGGGAACCGGGAAGTGAAGCCGCAACGCTTCACTTCCTGATTCCCTCACCTAGGATGGCGGCGGCAGCTGCAGAGAACCGAGCGGGTTCTCGGCGTCGCCTGCCGACATCGCTGGACCCTGGGACAGGTAAGTGGCCATTTATTAAAAGTCAGCAGCTGCAGTATTTGTAGCTGCTGGCTTTTAATATTTTTTTATTTTTTTGCGGTTTGGGTGGACTCCCTCTTTAAGGGAGCATAGTCTGTTATGAGTCCGAAGTGGCGCCCCAGCAAGTAGTACCATATAGCCATTAAGGCCCACTTAATGGCCAAACACTCTTGCTCCTCAATACTATATTTGGGGACAGCTTCCGACTCAAATAGACCCCTGGTGTTCTTCTCCGCTTACCACTTGTGACAAGACAACGCCAGACCTATACTTGAGGCATTGGTCCAGACCACAAACTTTTCTGAAGTATAGGGCCACCAACACAGGCTGTTTATGCAGGGCTTCCTTCAGACTTTGGAAAGCTGCTTCCGCCTCGGGATTCCACTTAATCGCTACACAGGAGCTTTTTCCTTTGGTGGAGTCAGTTAAGGGTGCTGCCATTGTAGCAAAGTTTGGGGCGAGCCTCCAATAATACCCAACCATGCCTAGGAAGGTTCTCACTTGTTTCTTGGTGGCAGGAGCAAGTCAGTCTTTAATGGCTTCTACCTTATGGACTTGGGTTTGATTAGGCCCTGCCCAATGGTGTATCCCAGATACCGGGCCTCTTCTAAACCTATGGCACATTTCTTTGGGTTTGCAGTTAAGCCGACGTTTCTAATGGAATTTATGACAGCCTGGAGTTTGGGTAGGTGACTTTCCCAATCTGTGCTCCAAATAACCACATCATTTCTTTCTAGGCTACAGAATTGCACTGATGTGGGCTAAGAATCTCATCAATCATCCGCTGGAATGTAGTGGGAGCTCCATTTAACCCATCCGCACATACTGCCATAAGCCCTCCGGAGTTGCAAAAGCATTTTTTCCTTTTGCTTCCTCTGTCAAGGGAACCTGCCAATACCCACTAGAAAGATAGTAAGATCAAGAGTGGTTATGTACCTGCCGAGGCCCAACTTCTCCACTAATTCATAGTTACATAGACATAGGCGTGTGTGCAGGGGATGTGGCAGGTGTGCCTGGACACACCCTAATCACTACGTGCGGTGAAGATTCCCCCCCGTGCTGCCTGGGCTTCGCCCCGTGTTGGCCCCCCCCCCAGCCCCACAGTGCTGCTGGCTTCCCTGCTCTCCTCCTGTTTGCTGTGTGGGATATTTCAGGATGGAGAGTGGGAAAACAGGCTTATAAATATGTCATTTCTAAATGAACACAGTGAACACACTCACTCACTGTGTTCATTCATAACTGAAGCAAACTGTGTTTACTATGCTTCAGTTTGTGAATGAACAGGAAGTCGCTCTGCACAGAGCACCTCCCATCCATTCACTGTCCATTGCCGCTGAGGCTACAGAGAAAGGCATGTGTGTTTGAGCTTTGGGGTGCACACCCTAATGCAAAAGGCTGCACACACCTATGAACCCAGGGCATGGGATAGGTGTCAAACTTTGACTCTTCGTTCAGTTTGTGGAAGTCATTGCAAAATCTTAGGGACCCCTTGTTTGGGAACCATGACTATAGGACTACACTATTCACGTTTGGACTTCTCCATTACCCCGAGGTCGAACATCCTCTGAACTTCTTTGGCTACTGCCTGTCTGCGGGCCTCTGGAATACGATACGGCTTAGGCCGCACCCGAACCTTGGGGTCAGTGACATTGTTATGTTTAATTACATTTTGTGCAGCCTGGCAACTTTGAAAAGAAATCTGTATTTTGCTGAAGAAACTCTATCACCTCCTGCTGTTGGAACACCGACACAGACTCAAGTATCTGAACCTCACTTATGCCTTCCTCTTTCTTCAAAGGCTGATTACCCAGGGCTAGGAGAGCTTCCCTGTCTTTCCATGCTTTAATTAAATTTACATGATAGATTTGCTCTTTCTTCCGTCTTTCTGGTTGATATACCTTATAGTTTACCTCCCCAACCGTTTCCAGTATTTTATAGGGTCCTTGCCACTTAGCTAGGAACTTACTTTTCACTGTGGGGACTAAAACAAGTACACGATCCCCTGGATGGAAAGTTCGCACCTTCGCCGACCTATTGTACACTCGACTCTGTGCTTCCTGGGCTTGCTGCATGTGTTCTCGAACAAGGGGGATTGCCAAGGCAATTATATCCTGCATATTTAAGATATGCTCGATGACACTCCCCGGTAGGGAGTAGTTTTAGGGTTTTGTTAAGCTGTTCTACTAAACCATCTGTCTGAGCGTGGTAAACCAAAGTATGTAGAGGCTTAATATTGAATATGTTGCATCCTTGTCCTAAACAGGGCTGCTAGGAAATTTAGTGGTGCTAGGTGGTAACTAGCCTGGCTAATTTGTAGTGTTGATCAAATGGTTTCTCTCCTAAGCTTGAGTTTAAAGTGTGATCTCTCTCTTCTGTCAATAGGTGGTGCTGTTGCCTTTGACATTAGGATGATAGATTACAGTGAATTCAGGTTATGAGTGAATATGTTGTCTCAGCCAATCAGCAGGAGTTTCTTTGGCTGCTGAGCATGCTGGGATAATCTACTTATTCAGAGTCAGGTGATCGGGGTTCTTTTCCACCCAGGCTGCGGCCTGGGTGGGTGCATGTGCAGCAGCAGCAGAGGTGTAGGCCTGAAGCCTGGGGCCTAACCACGTGTATAGAGGCTTGGCCCGCGGGGAGTCTGATCATTGCCGGAGGTAAAGGAGAAGCAGTTGCCAGAGGGACAGCCACTCCTGTTGCCGGAGGCAAGTTTAGAAGGGATGGAGTTCTGAAGGAGTACCAGAGCAGATGCTTTATCAGTCGGGGGCGGTAAAGTAAGTGGGAAAGCTTCAGTGGAGAACTCATCCAGGAATACAGCGGGTAACTCTGAGTGAAGCTTGAAAAGAAGTACAGCATGTAACTGGTAGCTATGAGTCAAGCCTGAGTGATCCAGCGGGTAGCTAAGAGTCCAAGGAACCCAGCGGGTAGCAGAGGGAGAAGCTTGAGGGATCAAGCAGGTAGTTGAGGGTCCGAAGAATACAGCAGGTAGCTGGGAGTTGAGCTGAAGAATACAGCAGGTAGCTGTGAGTTTAGTTGAAGAGTCCAGCGGGAAGCTGTGAGCTGAGCTTGAAGATCTACAGTGGGATACTGTGAGTGAAATTGTTGCTATAGGAGACAGCCGCTACAAAATACAGATGGCTGCAATCAGCTTAAAGACCCTTTTTCTGTATTGCTGTATGCCTAGTTCTATTTTTGTCCAAGAAGTCTGCCCAGTTGCTATTGCATTTGCCTAAGGGTGTCCTGTGCCCTAACCCTCTCTCCCACTTTTCCTGTTAAGAGAAATAAAAACTCTCTTTGTTCATTTTCAAAAGTGACTGGCGCCCATCTTTCCATCTTGCACTACACCCACCATGCCTAGTAACCTTTACCTTGAGAGGGAATGTCAGCTCTCCCTGGTTCTGGGGGTCACCATCAGGCCCTTGGAGTCAGGGAGACTGCTACAAACAATTTGCACAACTCTTTCATTACTTTTGACATAAAGGGAGTCCCTTGGTCGGTTAGAACCTCTTGGGATCCCAGTATGGGTAAACATGTAGAACAACTCTTTGTCAATCTTCTTGGAGGAAGTGTTTCTTAAGGGAACAGTCTCAGGATACAGGGTGGCATGGTCCATGACCACTAGGACGTACGGATGGCCTCCAGCAAACTTAAAGTGGTTGTAAAGGCAGTGGATGTAAACCTGATTCATGAAATTTGAGTTGGGTACATATATCTGCAGTGTTTTCTTATCTCTCTTCAAAGCACTAAGTCCCATGGCTTTTACCTGCTCATTCTTCTGTTATCAGCATGATAACTTCTGAAAAGTTCTCTGTTAACTGAGATAAAACCAGCCTGAATTTTGTCTGAGGGAGGTTGCTATAAATAGATTAGCAGAGAGCTTAACTTTTCTCAGAACAGCTCTGCAAGTCTCTACCTATGTGGAGAGGGGGTGTGCGCATTTCCTCCAATCAGCTGTCTTCACTGTATGCTCAGACTTCACTTCCAGTGCTGAACAGGAAGAGAAAATCTTGTTCACTTCACTGGGTATATGTGAGGGTTTACATCCACTTTAAGATAAAAAACTGTGAGCAGCAGCCTGCTCAGCCCCCCTAATACTTACCTGAGGCCCCTCTAGATCCAGTGATGTTCCAGCAGTGTCTCAGCTTCCCTGGATTCCCCTCCTCATTGGCTGAGACAGCAGCGCAGCGCCATTGGCTCCCAGTGCTGTTAGTCAGCCAATGAGAAAGGGGGCTGGGCTGGGCCACGGCTCTGTATCTGAATGGACACACAGAGCTGTGACTCAGCTTGGGTGCCCCTGTAGCAAGCTGCTTGCTGTGGGGGCACTCAACAGGAGGGAGCGGCCAGGAGAACCGAAGAGGGACCCAAGATCTGGGCTGCTCTGTGCAAAACTGTTTCACAGAGCAGGTAAATATGATATGTTTGTTATTTTTAACTAAATAAAAAAAATTAGACTTTACAATCACTGGACAGAAATGGGAATTATTCAAAGTGACTGTTTGTGAACTCACTGCAAAGTATATTCCCATGGGCAATAAGTTTAAAAGGCTAAAAATAAAAACTATGTGGCTCACAGCCAAAGTTAAAAAAAGCTATAAACAATAAGAAAAGAGTTTTTAAAAAATATAAAAATGAAGGAACACTAGTGTCGTTTAAATGTTACAAAGAACTTAACAGAATATGTAAAAAGGAAATCAAGGACGCAAAAACTCAAAACGAACGACAGATTGCAAAGGATAGTAAGACAAACTCCAAAAAATTCATAAAATATATTTAATAGTAAAAAGGTCAGGTCTGAGCATGTAGGCCCTTTACAAAATAATCTAGAGTGGGTAGAGAGAGAGATAGAGAAGGCAAATGTATTAAATACTTTATTCAGCTCTGTGTATACAAAGGAGCATGGGGGAGATCATGTCCATAATGGGGATGGTATTGACATAGCCCCAAATGATCCACAATGGCTCAAAAGGGATATGGTCCAGAAATATTTAGACAGAATAAAGGTGAATAAAGCACCTGGACCAGATGGCATCCACCCACGTATCCTAAAAGAATTGAGCTCTGTAATTTCTAAGCCATTGTATCTAATTTTTAGGGACTCATTAATGACGGGAATAGTACCATTGGATTGGTGCAGGGCCAATGTGGTGCCTATAGTTAAAAAGGGAAGTCTTTATCAAGTAACTATAGACCTGTTAGTTTAACTTCTGTAGTCGGGAAGATACTGGAGAGTTTAATAAAAGACCATATAGATGAGTTCTTGCTGAGAAAAATATTTTAAGCAACAGACAGCATGGATTCATGAAAGACAGAAGGTCAAACAAACCTGATTTCTTTTTATAAGGAGGTAGGTAAAACCTTAGACAGAGGGGTGGCTGTGGACGTGGTATACTTGGATTTTGCAAAAGCATTTGACACAGTTCCCCACACACAGCTAATGTGTAAGGTAAAGTCTACAGGCTTGGAAATATCAGTTTGTAAATGGATAGAAAACTGGACAGAATTCAGAGAGTAGTGGTTAATGATTCTTACTCTGAATGGTCTAAGGTTATCAGTGGTGTACCCCAAGGTTCAGTGCTGGGACCCTTACTTTTTAATACCTTTATAAATGATATTGGGTCTGGGATTAAAAGTAAAATTTCTGTCTTTATAGATGACACTAAGCTATGCAGTGGAATAACGTTCTTACAGGATGTCTCCAATTTACAAGCCGACCTCAATGCTCTGTCTAATTGGGCGACTATTTGGCAGATGAGGTTTAATGTTAATAAATGTAAAGTTATGTACTTGGGGGCTAAGAATATGCATGCATCATACATACTAGGGGGAGTACAACTGGGGGAATCAATGGTGGAGAAGGATCTGGGGGTTTTGTTAGATCATAAGCTCAATAATAGCATGCAATGCCAAGCTGCGGTTTCCAAAGCGAGCAAAGTCCTTTCTTGTAATAAGAGAGGTATGGACTCCAGAGAGCGAGAGATCTCATTTTGCCCCTGTACAAATCATTAGTAAGACCTCATCTGGAATATGTAGTTCAGTTTTGGGCACCATTTCTCAAAAAGGATATCGGGAACTGGAGAAAGTGCAGAGAAGGGCAACCAAACTGATAAGAGGCATGGAGGAGCTCAGATATGAGGAAAGATTAGAGGAACTGAATTTATTCACTCTTGAGAAGAGGAGATTAAGGGGGGGAAATGATCACCATGTATAAATATATAAGGGGTCCATATAGTGAACTTGGTGTTAAGTTATTCACTTTACGGTCAACACTGAGGACAAGGGCACTCTTTAGACTTTACGTCTAGAGGAAAAGAGATTTAATCTCCAATTAAGGTTTCTTCACAGTAATGCCCCGTACACACGGTCGGGTTTTCCGATGGAAAATGTCCGATCGGAGCGTGTTGTCGGAAATTCCGACCGTGTGTGGGCTCCATCGGACATTTTCCATCGGATTTTCCGACACACAAAGTTTGAGAGCAGGATATAAAATTTTCCGACAACAAAATCCGTTGTCGGAAATTCCGATCGTGTGTACACAAATCAGACGGACAAAGTGCCACGCGTGCTCAGAATAAATAAAGAGATGAAAGCTATTGGCCACTGCCCCGTTTATAGTCCCGACGTACGTGTTTTACGTCATCGCGTTCAGAATGATCGGATTTTCCGACAACTTTGTGTGACCGTGTGTATGCAAGACAAGTTTGAGCCAACATCCGTCGGAAATAATCCTAGGATTTTGTTGTCGGAATGTTCGAACAAAGTCCGACTGTGTGTGCGGGGCATAAGAGTTGTGAAAATGTGGAATAGACTCCCTCCAGAGGTGGTTCTGGCCAGCTCAGTAGATTGCTTTAAGAAAGGCCTGGATTCATTCCTAAATGTACATAATATAACTGTGTACTGACATTTATAGGTAAAGTTGATCCAGGGAAAATCCGATTGCCTCTCTAGGATCAGAAAGGAATTTTTTCCCCTGCTGTAGCAAATTGGATCATGCTTTTCTGGGGTTTTTCGCCTCCCTCTAGATCAACTGTGGGTATAGGGTTGGGTATATGGGATTGTATAATATTTTTTATTTATTTATTTTATGGTTGAACTAGAGAGACTTGTGTCTTTTTTCAACCTAACTATGTAACTTTAAATAATGCCCCTATCAGATCCATGGCAATTCGGTCAAAAGGAACCTCAATCACGGACAATGGCACCAGTGGGCTATGGTAATGGGGCATAAGAGCTGCCTTTTGACACTTGGGGCATGACTCACAGTAGTTTTTCACATCAGCATGCATCCCGGGCCAAAAGAAATATGTTATTTGGTCTTTTCATAGGGCAGGTTACCCCTCCAGGGGATGTGTATGGGCCAGGTTCAACATGGCCCTCCTATAAGGGCCAGGCACCACGAGTTTTTCCACAATCTCACCCCAAATTTTGTCAACCCGATGCAACATGTCATGGGTAACCGCCATATGAGGCCCTGGGGCCCATTGTTTACCTTCACATTTTTCCAGGCTTGTACAAGAGTAGGACCCTGTAATTGGGTGGTCCCGAAGCTGTCACGAGAGACCTCTAGCTCCTGCACAACAGGCAACTCTAGGGTCTCAGGGGTCACCTCCGGTTCACCCGTATAGACTGTTAAGGCAAAAGACACATTTTTATCAGGGGTCACCTCTACAGCATTTTCATCAGCCTTTGGTTCAAAGGGGTTGGGTTTCCCCCCTGCAGTTCCACTAGACAGTCCATGCTAAGGACTCTTATCCTTCCCACTGCAGAGTTCCTGGGACAGTGGAAAGTCTCTCAAAGGTCACCAGCACTGTAGGGTACTTTTTACAGTCCCCATACACATATTCCACTCCTGGTATGGACCGGGTGACCAGGCTTCCAGAGTCCAGGAGGGCACACACACACACTTTTCCCCCTTATCTTTACAACAGAGCTCGGCATGTCCAGATCGAGCAAACGGGAACATGTGTTGAACTACAGGGACACGCATCACACTCCATAGGCTCAAGGTTCAAGTGACACTTGGCAGCAATGTGACCCCACTCACTGCGCCGCCAACACTGAGGATGCCCACGGGTTCCTCTGGGGCTTCCCAGAAGGGGTCTTTCAACAGGGGGTGACCCTCCAACGACTCTCGCCGGCCTCTCAGGAATTCTCCTTTTCAGGTTTACCAGCTGTGATACAGGGGTTGACTGGGTGGCCACACGAGGGGGTCTTTTGACTGTTAGATATCTTGAAACTGCAGAACCAGCAACCAGGCTCTCTTCCGCAAAGTAGCATTCTACCAGCTCTACCAGAACATCCTTTGAATTTGGATCAGATTGCCTCACTCACCTCTGCAACTCAGGAGGTAGAGCTCTTAGGAACTGGTCCATTATAACGCTCTCCACTATTTGGGGTCCTGTGAGTATCTCAGGCTGCAGCCACCATTTGACCAGGTTGATTAGGTCATACATTTTGGAGCAGGGGGATCCATCTGCCTTGAAACTTCAGCTGTGTACTCACTGCACTCTCACTGCCGTGGTGACCCCCAGAGGCCGTTAGATCTCAGCTTTTAGTTTGTCGTAATCTTGGGCATCCTCAGCGGACAAGTCAAAGTATGCCTTTTGGGAGTCCCCTGCCAACAGTGGTGCCATAAGCGATCGGAGGTTCCCAGGTTGCTTAACTTTCCAGCGTTTACAAAGCACAGACCGTCAGATTGGAAAGCCTATATGTTTATCAGGGATTGCAGAGTGCTGTGTTAATCCAAACGTCACATGCATTTATTGGCCTGGGCTAGGCACTCATGCAAAGAGCTTTCTGCCAGGGGAGCATTAGCAACTCAGTCTGGTTGTTGGCCAAAATAAACTCAGCTTCTGGTTGTTTTTTGCATCCAATGTCCATGTGGATGCTTTCTAACTGAGCCTGTACCCATGAAAAAAACATGCCAGGATAAAAAAAATGGTAGCCACCACTGGCTTCTAATTTTGGAAGCTGTAACCCTTACCTTTTGCTTTACTGCTTAGTTAATCTCTATCCCAGCACTGATTTGCTGCCAATAATAGAAGCACTGCATTTAAAAAGTCCTGGAAAATAGAAAGGTCTGCAGAGTGCATGGCTGTGTGCCCATGTGCAGGGATTTTGCACAGACCACCCCTGATCCTCCTGTTCTCGGGTCCCTCGTCGGCAGTCCTGGCCCCTCCCTCCTGCCCGGTTGCCCCCACAGCAAGCAGCTGGCTATGGTGGCACCCGTACTGAGTCGCTGCTCTGTGTGTCAGACATGGAGCCGTGGCTTGGCCGTGCCCCCTTTCTCTCCTCATTGGCTCACTGACTTTGATTGACAGTAGCCGGAGCAAAAGGCGTTCACTGCTGTGTCTCAGTCAAGCAGGATGGAGAGTCACTCGCGCGACTTCGCTGGATGGAGATGGGGCTGAGGGGGGCTGCTGCACACAGAAGGTTTTTTTTTATCTTTTTTGTATAGAATGCATTAAGGTTAAAAAAAAAATCTTCTACCTTTTAGAACCACTTTAACCACTAGCTTCCCGGCCTATAGCAAAATGACAGCTGGGCGGTTGCTCTCCCATCCTGACTGGGCATCATATGACGTCCTGGAAGGATACGTCGACCGCATGGCCGCGCATCGGCGTGATCTGTCACTGGCCGTGTCCACGGGACACAGCCGATGACCAATCCGAGTACCACTTCGCTCTTACAGGGGTACCATGTGACCGCTGTGACGTTTCTGTGTGCAGAACACCTCCAGGTAGCCATATTGCATTGCATTTTCAGAAAATTACAGCGGCTGCAGATTAAAAAGGAAAGGTCATTTTTAATCATATTCGATTACAATATGACTTGTGTCGCACTTGTATATGCTATAATATTTTTTCTTTGTTTGCTATTTTTTTCCACACGAAAGTGGAGTTGCCTTTTTAATCATGCTGTTCCCTCTGAATACTAAATCATAATTTACTTAGATGGGGGGAGGATTTCCTTACCTGATATATAAGGAGGCCCCTGAATATGTACTAGGGGCAGACTGTGGATTTTATTTATGTATTTATTTATTTATTTCAGATATTTTTATAGTGCCAACAATTTTACACAGTATATATATACACACACACACACACACACACACACACACACACACACACACACACACACACACACACACACACACACACACACACACACACACACACACACACACACACACACACACACACACACACACACACACACACACACACACACACACACACACACACACACACACACACACACACACACACACACACACACACACACACACACACACACACACACACACACACACACACACACACACACACACACACACACACTTTGCTGCAATGTAAAGTAGTGAGTGTACAGCTTGCATAACAGTGTAAATTTGCTGACCCCTCAAAATAACTCAACACACATCCATTAATATCTAAACTGCTGGCAACAAAAGTGAGTACACCCCTAAGGGTTTTGTGGGCCATTAAATGTTTTTCAATGGGTCCTATCATGTTATCTTCAGTATATAGTGCTACAGAGAAGTTTTGTCACTGGCTAGAGCCTGTGGTGCATGGTGTTGGTGTGCTGTTGTTGAATGCTGGAAGTCTTAGATTTCATGGTTCAAATCCTTGATGTGGTAGTAGTTTTATATTTGAAAGGCTGTCTTAGAGAGTCTAGATCCATGATATAGGTGCACTAGCAACAACTTCTGTTGTCTTCTGGTTCTGTGGTGCAGTCTGTAAGCTCCTGAAGTTTGAATCAGAGGTCTGTAGGTTTGATTCCCACTAAGTGTACAAAGATGGTTCCTCAAAGTACAACTAAGACTTTGGAGGTTGTGTGAAGGGTGGACAATATTGTAAAGGACTCGTAAGTGCTCAGGACTTGACTAAGTTGGTGGTGCGGACCACCATCAGTTGGGCCTTGAGTGAACCTAATACTGGGGCAGGAATACAGTGAAGGAGATGGGCATGTTGATGAAAAATTTGAGATTTTTGGTAAAATGCAAAAAAAAACACAAAAATGTCTTCTTGCTCTTAGGGGGGTATTTACTGACTTTGCGGACTAGGCTTTCAGCACCCCCTTTTCCTGTGCTTTCTATGTTCAAGTTTTGTTGTAGGATGGTTATCCACTGCTTCTGGTTTCAAGGACACCTGCTTGCTGGTTACATGGTTGGCACTTCAGTCACCTGGTTACCCACTTGGTTGTTGCTCACTTCATTGAGGGTTTCATTCACATGGTGCCACTTGCTTCATTGAGGGTTCATTTACATGGTGCCAAGGTTACCACTTGATTGTCACTTGCTTCATTCACATGGTGCCAAGGTTACTCACCTGATGGTTACATGGCTTGACCTTGCTTCATTGAGGGCTCATTCACATGATACCAAGGTTACTCACCTGATGGTTACTTACTTGATAGTTACATGGCTGGACTTCCCTTCATTGAGGGTTCATTCACATGGTACCAAGGTTACTTACCTGATTGTTACTTACTTGATAGTTACATGGCCAGACCTCGCTTTATTCACATGGTGCCAAGGTTATCCACTTGCTTGTCACATAGTTGGTGCCCCAAACAGCTCAGAGTAGACAGCTGGTTTGGTATGCTTTGGGAACCGAACTCATGGCCATCCAATTCCACATTCACCGCTCTGCATGCTGCGCCACAGACCTGGATGATTAAGTCTCACAGCAGTGCTTATACATACTACATTCAACCAAGATTCAAGCTGCAAAGTGTAGTAACCCGTAGCAACCAATATGAAGAGGATTCAAAAGATGATTGGTTGCTATTGGTTTCAGCAATTTGTACAACATTAATAAATAAATATGCAAAGTTGACCACCTCAGGTTTCGAACTCACAACCAGCTGAATGTGAGTTCACCAACATATCCCCAAAGCTATAGTCTCAGATGGGAATTTTGCCCCAAACCAGAGTTGTGATATCATGATATACAATATGATCAGTGGATTAATGTACTAAATTGCCATCATCTAATAAAAACTAGTCTCCCAGTTGACCTTCCAAAGGATACTCTTAATTGCTGCTTGCAAAGTACAATAATCCAAGCAACCATAATGAAATAATACTCAGTCTGAAAGTTGATTGGTTATTATGGGCTTCTTCAGTTTATGTAACTTTAATAAATGAATCATGAAAAGGTGGTCGCTTGAGGATTTGAACTTGCAAACTTATCGTTTGTGGGATCAGCGGCATACATGCAGGGCCACTGTCTTGGATGGTGGGCGGAGCTTAAAACTAGCTGCTTTAGGTTTTTGCAATTTTAATAAATTAATCTGAAAAAGTGGTCACCTGGGGATTTGAACTCACAACCATTTTACTTGTTAGCCCAGTGTCTTACATACAAGTCCACTGCCTCAGATAGTGATAATATTCATACAATTTACGAAACTGCTACCATCATACCTAGACAAATCTCTCACTCGGCCTAGATGAAATTCCCATCTTATTCATTTAATAAATGAATCATGCAAAGGTGGTCGCTTGAGGATTTGAACTTGCAAACTTGTCATTTGTGGGATCAGCGGCATACATGCAAGGCCACTATCTTGGATGGTGGACAAACCTTAAAACTAGAGTTTTAATATTATGAAATAACACATGACTAGGGGCTTAATATTTGAATATGAAATAAGTTGCTACCATCATTGATCATCATCAATTAATAAAAAAGAATACAACTTTGCAGTTTTAATAAATGAGTCACTTGGGGAACTATTTCACTTGCCAGCCCAATGTCTTACATTCAAGACCACTGCCTCAGATAGTGGGTGTGTTTCAAAACCTTTAATTTAATGGAATACATTATGACTTGTGCAATAATATTTGAATATTTAACTAAATTGCTACCATCAGACCTAAACTAGTCTGCCACTTGGCCTAGAGGAAATTCCCATTTGGTAAAACTGTACTTTTAAGAGTCCATTGCCATGAACCACAGGGCACTATCTCAACTGCTGCTGTAATGCAGTAATCCATAGAAATTAATAAGAAAGGATAAGTCCTCTGAAAGTTGATTGGTTGCTTTAAGTTTTTGCAATTTTAATAAATGAATCTGAAAAGGTGGTCACCTGAGGATTTGAACTTGCAACCATTTTACTTGTTAGCCCAGTGTCTTACATACAAGACCACTGCCTCAGCTGGTGAGTGGGGCTCAAAACTAGACCTTTAATATAATGGCGTACCATTTGACCAGTGCATTAATATTTGAATATTTTACTAAATTGCTATCATCAGACCCTAGAATAGTCTGCCACTTGGCCTAGAGGAAATTCCCATTTGGTAAAACTGTACTTTTAAGAGTTCATTGCCGTGAACCACAGGGCACTATCTCATCTGCTGCCTATATAGTGCACTAATCCAAAGAAATTAATAACAAAGGATAAGTCCTCTGTAAGTTGATTGGTTGCTTTAGGTTTTTGCAATTTTAATAAATGATTCTGAAAAGGTGGTCACCTAGGGATTTGAACTCACAACCATTTTACTCGCTAGCCCAGTGTCTGGCATACCAGGCCACTGCCTCAGATGATGGGTGGTGCTCAAAACTAGACCTTCAATTTAATGGAATATGACTAATAGATTAATATTCATACAATATACTAAACTGCTACCATCATACCTAGACAAATCTCTCACTCGGCCTAGAGGAAATTCCCATCTGGCAAAACTGTACCTTTAAGCGTCCATTGCCACAAACCACAGGGCACAATCTTAACTGCTGCCTGCAAAGTGCAGTAATCTCTAGTAATATTAAGAAAGGATAAATCCTCTGAAAGCTGATTGATTGCTTTAGGTTTTTGCAATTTTAATAAATTAATCTGAAAATGTGGTCACCTAGGGATTCAAACTTGCAACCATGTCAATTACTGACCCAGCATCTTACATACAAGGCCACTGCCTTAGATGGATAGTGTAGTTCAAAACTAGACCTTTAATTTCGAGGCATACCATATGACTAGTGGATTAATATTCACATATAATAAATCTGCTTGTAGGAAAACCCAGTTTTGTGTTTCAAGAGCCACCCAACGTTTTCTAATTGCTCTCATCATGTTGTATTTGGTATATAATTCTACCGAGAAGTCATATTATTAGCTACAGCCTATGATGTGTATTGTTAGTGTGCTGTTGTTAAATACTGAAATCCCTGGCTTTCTTAGTTTGAATCTCCAATGTGGTAGTAGTTTTATGTTTAGGCTTAGAGAGTCTAGATACATGATATAGGTGCACTAGCAACAACTTTTGACATCTTCTGCTTCTGTGGCACAGCATGGAAGCTCCTGAAATTTGAAGTAGGGTGCTTTAGGTTTGATTCTCATGAGTGAGTGAAAATGGTTCCTCAAAATAGCTTTAAGACTTTGGGGTTGTGTTTAGGGTGGATAAAATGGTCAGTAATTGACTAGGTGGTGTAGACCACCATCAGTTTGAGTGAACCCTAGAACTGGGGCAGGAATAGTGTGAAGGAAAAGAGCATGTTGATGTAAAATTCCTTTCTGGGTCTTAAAATTGTAAAGTCTTGTTTTTTTTTATTTGTTAAAGTAACAAGCATGCTATACTTATCTCCTTTATGCAGTTGGTTTTGCACAGAGCAGCTGGATCCTCCATTTCTCGTTCCTGCTTTGGCTCTCCTGGCCCCTTCCTCCTGTTGATTGCACCCACAGCAAGCAGCTTGCTATGGGGGAACCCAAGTCGAGTCACAGCTCCCTGTGTCCAGTCAGACACGGAGCTGCAGCCTGGCCCAGCCCCGCCCTCTCTCTCTCCTGATTGGCTAACTGACTTTGATTGACAGCCACGGGAGCCAATGCATTAAGATAAAAAAACCTTCTGACTTTACAACTATTTTAAGATGCAGATTGGCACTTATTGATCTTGAAAGTTCTTTGCTAAGCCTTCAGCACCCCATGTACAAACTCTCCTGTGCTTTTGTATGTTCAAGTCGCCCTTTGTTGCACAGTATCCACTGCTTGTGGTTTTCACTTACATGGTTTCAAGGACACCTTGATGGTTACATGGCTGGAACTAATTTCAATGAAGCTTCTTTCACATGGTGCCATGGTTACAAAGAGAGAAGGTCTGCTACTTAATCTCTCATTACACAGAGATTCTCCTTTTCCTCCAATCACATAGTTGCTGTTCCTCCCCAAACAGCTCTGAGTGGACATGTGCTTTAGGAATCAAACTCATGGCCTTCAGATCCCACATTCACCGCCTCCATGCTACACCACAGACATGAACACTCAAGCTTGACAGCAGTGCTTATACATCCTAGATTCAAGCTGCAAAGTGTAGTAACCCATAGCAACCGATATAAAGAGAATTAGTTGCTATTGGTTTCAACAGTTTGTACAACAACCATTTTGTTTGTAAGATCACCAACATAACCCCAAGGCATTTTTACCAGATGAGAAGATTCCTTAGTAAACCAGGTCAATGTTGGAGACTGTTGATGGAGTAGAGAGCGAAGTCATGTCTGGTGGAAGATCTTGAAGATAATGTCATCAGTTGAGATGATCTGAGGCCATGGCATTGAGCATATCCTGGTGTTATATGCAAAGGGTTATGAGTTTGAATCTGTGTGAAAGATGTTGAAGATAATGGCATCCGTTAAGCCTATGGTCAAGGGAACTGACTTGCGAAAGGACAGTTTTAGCAGATGGGAATATCCCATGGAAGGTCAACTGGGAGACTAGTTTTTATTAGATGATGGCTATTTAGTACTTTGCTTGAACATTAATCCACTGATGATATAGTATGTCATGATATTACAACTCTGGTTTGAGGAAACACCCACCATCTGACTCTGCAAGCCCACTATAAGAAGAGGGCCTCCAGATTCCCCCTACCCCTTCACCAGAAAAAGTGTCAAAAAGTAATAAAAACAGAGCCAGTTTTGGACAATTACTTTATAAATAAAGTTAAAAAAAAACGTTGAATGCCTCCTCCACCGTTTGACAGTTCTTATAGATGTAAGGGCAGGGCCACCCGGCGACGTCACTTAGTGGCACCAACCCAGCATGTACTGGTCCATGACGTCACAAGGGGGGCAGTGCTATAAGGTAACACTGCCCTTACTTATACAAGAACTGTCAAACAGCAGAGGAGGCAGTCAGCAGGCGGCCGGCAATGAAGGCGGAGCGTTTGTTTTTGTGCTCTTTTTCGGGTGCGTCAGGCGGTGTGATTGACGATGGATGTACAATAGGGGATACTTATTTTTTATTTTTGTTACATCCATACAATACTGGAGAGGCATATACACAAATGCCAGGAGCCTAGCTAACAAAATGAAGGAACTGGAGCTGCTATACTGACAGGATTTGTACCAGCTGATTGGAGAAAAGCCAATGTGGTACCAATATTCAAAAAAGGTCAGAGACATATTCCCAGAAATGACAGGCCAGTCAGCCTAACATCAATAGTAAGTAAATTATTGGATGGGATGATAAGGGGCTATATTCAAGAATTTTCTGAAGAAAACAGTATCATTAGTAGTAATCAGCATGGATTTATGTAGGGTCATTCCTGCCAGACCAATCTGTTAACATTCTACAAGGAAGTCAGCTACCATCCAGATAGGGGGGCTGTGGATGTGGTGTATCTTGATTTTGCAAAAGCATTCCATACAGTTCCACATAAACACTTACTCTGCAAACTGGGGTCTGTAGGCATGGACCATAGGGTTTGTTCTTGGATAGAAAACTGGTTACAGAGGCGTGTCCAAAGGGTGGTGATAAATAACATGCTCAGATTAGTCTGGAGTGGTAAGTACCCCAAGGCTCTGTCTTGGGACCAATTCTGTTTAATTTGTTCATAAATGAAATAGAGGATGGGATAAATTAGCTCAATCTCAGTTTTTGCGGAAGACACAAAAATAAGTAGGGCAATTAATTCACATCAGGATATAGAAATTTTACATAAAGACATGAATAAAATAATAGGGTGGGCAACTACATTGCAAATAAGGTTTTATGTGGAGAAATGTAAAGTAATGCACTTGGGGCCAAAAACAAACAAACTACTCACTAGGAGGGGAATCAAGGTTTGAGAAAGATCTGGGAGTCCTAGCAGAAGACAGACTGTGCAATAGCATGCAATGTCAAGCTGCAGCTACCACAGCTAGCAGAATATTAGCATGCATAAAAAAGGGGATATACTCCAGAGATAAAACTATAAGCCTGCTACTTTATAAAACTCTGGTTAGACCACATCTGGAGTATTCCATCCAGTTCTGGTCACCAGTCCTCAGAAGGGATGTGCTGGAGAGAGTCAGGTGAGGTGACCCATGTCTGGGTAGGTGGCAGGGTGAGGTGACCCATTTTTGGGAAGGCCAGAGGGTAGGGTGACCCATGTTTGAGGCGGGATGGTGAGGTGATCCATGTTTGGGAAGTAGAGAAGGGTGACCCATGCTAGGACGACCCAAGAGTGGAGTGACCCATGTTTGGGAGGGTGGGGTGACCTATGTTTTAGAAGACAGGAGGGTGGGTTTTCCCATGTTTGGGAAGGCCAGAGGGTGGGGAGACCCATGTTTGTTAAGCTAGGAGGGTGGGCGACCCAGGTTTGGGAAGGCAAAGGTGTGGGGTGACCCAGGTTTGGGTAGGCGGAAGGGTGGGGTGGCCCATGTTTGGGAAGGCGGAAGGGTGGAGTGACCCATGTTTGGGAAGGCGGAAGGGTGGGGTGACTCATGTTTGGGAAGGCGGAAGGGTGGGGTGACCCATGTTTGGGAAGGCGGAAGGGTGGGGTGACCCATGTTTGGGAAGGCAGAAGGGTGGGATGACCCATCTTTGGGAAGGCAGAAGGGTGGGGTGACCCATGTTTGGGAAGGCGGAAGGGTGGGTGACCCATGTTTGGGAAGGCAGAAGGGTGGGGTGACCCATGTTTGGGAAGGCGGAAGGGTGGAGTGACCCATGTTTGAGAAGGCAAGAGGATAGGAACCATGTTTGAGGAGGAGGGATGATCCATGTTTGAGAAGGAGGGTGGGTAGGGTGATCAATGTTTGGGTAGGTGGGAGGGTGGAGTGACCCATGTCTGGGAGGGTGGGTTGACCTATGTTTCAGAAGGTTGGGTTTTCCCATGTTTGGGTAGGTGGAAGAATGGGGTGACCCATGATTGGGAATGCCAGAGGGTGGGGTGACCCATTGTTGGGAGGGAGGGGTGACCTATGTTTTAGAAGACAGGAGGGTGGGTTTTGCCATGTTTGGGAAGGCCAGAGGGTGGGGTGACCCATGTTTGTTAAGCTAGGAGGGTGGGCGACCCAGGTTTGGGAAGGCAAAGGTGTGGGGTGACCCAGGTTTGGGTAGGCGGAAGGGTGGGGTGGCCCATGTTTGGGAAGGTGGAAGGGTGGGGTGACCCATGTTTGGGAAGGCGGAAGGGTGGGGTGACCCATGTTTGGGAACGCGGAAGGGTGGGGTGACCCATGTTTGGGAAGGCGGAAGGGTGGGGTGACCCATGTTTGGGAAGGCGGAAGGGTGGGGTGACCCATGTTTGGGAAGGCGGAAGGGTGGGGTGACCCATGTTTGGGAAGGCGGAAGGGTGGGGTGACCTATGTTTGGGAAGGCGGAAGGGTGGGTGACCCATGTTTGGGAAGGTGGAAGGGTGGGGTGACCCATGTTTGGGAAGGTAGAAGGGTGGGTTGACCCATGTTTGAGAAGGCAAGAGGATAGGATCCATGTTTGAGAAGGGGGGAGGGTAGGGTGACCAATGTTTCGGTAGGTTTGAGGGTGGAGTGACCCATGTCTGGGAGGGTGGGTTGACCTATGTTTCAGAAGGTTGGGTTTTCCCATGTTTGGGAAGGCGGAAGGGTGGGGTGACCCATGATTGGGAAGGCCAGAGGGTGGTGTGACCCATGTGTGGAAAGGCCGGAAGGGTGGTGTGACCCACGTGTGGAAAGGCCGGAAGGGTGGTGTGACGCACGTGTGGAAAGGCCGGAAGGGTGGTGTGACCCACGTGTGGAAAGGCCGGAAGGGTGGTGTGACCCACGTGTGGAAGGGCCAGAAGGGTGGTGTGACCCACGTGTGGAGAGGCCGGAAGGGTGGTGTGACCCACGTGTGGAAAGGCCGGAAGGGTGGGGTGACCCACGTGTGGAAAGGCCGAAAGGGTGGGGTGACCCACGTGTGGAAAGACCGGTAGGGTAGGGTGACCCACGTTTGTGTAGGTGGGGGGTTTTGATGGCCCATATTTGGGAAGGCTGGGGGGTTAAGTGACCCATATTTGGGAATGTGAGAGGGTAGGGCTACTCAGATTTGGGAAGGCAGGAAGGTGCAATGAACCATGTTTGAAGAGGCAGGAAGGTGAGGTGATGCATGTTTTGGAAGGCTGGAAGGTGAGGTTTCCCATGTAAGGGAAGGTGGAAGAGTGGGGTGATCCATGTTTCAGGAGGCAGGAAGGTGGGGTGATCCAAGTTTAAGAAGCTGGGAGAGGGGGGTGATTCACGATTGGGAGGGTAAGAGAGTGGGGTGACCCACGTTTGGAAAGGCCAGAGAGTGGGATGACCCATGTTTGGAAAGGCCAGAGGGTGGGGTGACCCATGTTTGGAAAGGCCAGAGGGTGGGATGACCCACGTTTGCAGAGGCCAGAGGGTGGGGTGACCCACGTTTGCAGAGGCCAGAGGGTGGGGTGACCCACGTTTGCAGAGGCCAGAGGGTGGGGTGACCCACGTTTGGAAAGGCCAGAGGGTGGGGTGACCCACGTTTAGAAAGGCCAAAGGGTGGGGAGTCCCACGTTTGGGAGGGTGGTTTGACCCATGTTTGGGAAGTCAGGAGGGAGATGTGACCCATGTCTGGGAAGGCCGCAGGATGGGGTGACCCAAGTTTGTGAAGGGTGGGGTGAACCACATTTGGGAAGGTCCATTTTAGAAATGGTCCTCGGTGACCAAAAACAGCACCCCCAGCCCTTGGAGGCCATAAATAGTCCTTGGTGACCAAGAACAGGCACTCACGGCCCTTAGAGGCCAAAAAGGGTCCACGGTGACTAAAAACGGCACTTCCAGGCCAAAAATGGTTCTCGGTGACCAAAAATCACACTCCTGGCCCTTGGTTGCCCAAAATGGCTCTGTGACAAAAAAAAAGCACACCCTTAGTTGCAAAAAAATTGTCCTCGGTGACCAAAAACAGCACTCCCTGTCCCTTGGTTGTACAAAATGGTCCTCGGTGACCAAAAACACACTCCCGGCCCTTGGCGACCAAAAATGGTCCGGCCCTTAGTTACAAAAGTAATCTTCACTGACCAAAAAACAGCACTCCCGTTCCTCGCAGGCCAAAAATGGTCCTCTGTGACCAAAGACCAAAAACCGCACTCCCAACCCTTGGCTGCAAAAAAAGGTCCTCTGTGACCAAAAACGACACTCCTGGCCCTTGGTTGCCAAAAAATGGTCCTCAGAGACCAAAAACGGCACTCCCAGCATTGTCTTGGTTGCCTGATCTGCAGGAGCGGACACTGGTCGACAACTGTGTTGGGGTGGAGCATCGCGGGGGATTTGCCCTCAGGATGATCGAGGGGACAGAACGACTGTGCCTGCTGTGTCCTGAGTGCCCGATACTGACCACGGTGGTCAGTGCCTGGATCCAGTGTGGGCACTGCGACGAGCAGCTTACTCTGCTAGTATACAGTGAGCAGGGGCCACAGTACTACCGAGTCGACCGGCAGTCAGGACTGTGCCTATTACAGCCGTGGAAGCCCCGGAAGGCCGGAGTGGGCCTTGGATCATCCATACAAGGCGACTCAGACATCAGGAACAGCGGCATCGGGGAAGAAGGATGGAGATCTGCCATGCCCTGCAGCCCAGTCAGGGACCTGGTAACTGAGTACTGCCTAGCAGAGACCAGACACTGTCCCTGAAATACCAGCTGTGCCTATGTGCTCTGCTAACACCAACTGGAAGGCGCCAGTGCAGGAGGGAGATGTGAGCCAGTGGGGGAAGGCAGCAACAGGGCCGTGGACTGGAGGGTCGTCCAGACTGCAGGCAGAATTTGGGCCCTTGGAAGAGGAGTTAGCAGGCTGGTCATCACACGGTAATCCAGAGGAGGAATGGGAGTGGGGATACTATCAGTTAAAGAAAGTAGTCCAGTCCAAGTTGTTGATAGTGCCAGATCCAGCTGAATGGACTGGAGAAGCCGCAAAGACCCCAGTCAGTGTCAGGCAAACTTTGACAGACCCTTCACCACCCAAACCAGAGCAGCTGAATTTAAGCATTTGGGTCAAGAGGTCCCCCAATGCTTGCGTCCTTTCAGGAAAAGAGAAGTCAAGAGAACTGCCCAGGTTTTCCAGGTTCCAAAGGGAAGTTAATCGCGAAACAGCCCTGGAGTGGGGTATGGACTACCCTTATGTCCCTCCCGACATCATGGACATCATTGAGAACTCTCGAGGAGAGTGGGAGGGTGACTTGGTGTGGGAGTACATGCACATCCCTAAGCCTCTGTCGGTGCCAGATCGTAAAGAGACCTGGTGTCACGTAACTGGTAGGTTTTGAGCCTGAAGTGCAGAGAGAGACCTCCCTTACAGCTCCCACTCCCGTTCCTCTGGAATGGAGATAGAGGGCCCAGGAGTGAGGAGTGGTATGGGTGCCTGGCAGGATCAACAGTCACCAGAAGTTCAGGAGTGGTGGCACCCTCCGGAACCTGAAGCTGAAGAGGAGACTGGAGACTGGAATGCAGAATGGACCAGGAACCACAGCAGGTAAGTAGACAGGAACTGAAGTGCTGGACAGGAACCAGGAACAAGCAGTAGGTAGTAGATTGGAACGCTGGGCTGGAACCAGGAACAAGCAGCAGGTAACAGACTGGATACTGGAGCGCTGGACTGGAACCAGGGACAAGCAGCAGGTAGTAGACTGGAACGCTGGGCTGGAACCAGGAACAAGCAGCAGGTAGTAGACTGGAACGCTGGGCTGGAACCAGAAACAAGCGTCAGGTAACAGACTGAATACTGGAGCGCTGGACTGGAACCAGGAACAAAGCAGCAGGTAACAGGCTGGATACTGGTATCAGGCAGAGGGATGGTCAAACAAGCCGGTGGTCGGTATCGGGCGGACAGCAGAGGTACCAGGGAATACACAGAAGGATGGTCAGGCAAGCCAAGAGGGTCTGGTGCAGGCGGATAGCAGGATGGTCTAACAGGAAGCCGGGTCAGATAACAGAGTACACAGATCAGATCAGGTTTAGGCACACAGAACGCTGTAGAGCAGACAGCGGGAAATGAGTGTGACAAGCCGGTTTAAATAGTCCGCCTGACACCAGCAGGAGTGCTGTATCCTTGCTGCAGATTTTTGACTGCTTCAGTCAATCCTGCCAGGTGTGCACAAAGTTCCTCCATGGGAGAGGTTCCCTGCTCAGGCTCAGACATGGCTGTCTGCTACTGTCACGTACCTGGTAGGTTTTGAGCCTGAAGTGCAGAGAGAAACCTCCCTTACAGCTCCCACTCCCGTTCCTCTGGAATGGAGACAGAGGGCCCAGGAGTGAGGAGTGGTATGGGTGCCTGGCAGGATCAACAGTCACCAGAAGTTCAGGAGAGGTGGCACCCTCTGGAACCTGAAGCTGAAGAGGAGTCTGGAGACTGGAATGCAGAATGGACCAGGAACCACAGCAGGTAAGTAGGCAGGAACTGAAGTGCTGGACAGGAACCAGGAACAAGCAGTAGGTAGTAGACAGGAACCAGGAACAAGCAGTAGGTAGTAGACAGGAACGCTGGGCTGGAACCAGGAACAAGCAGCAGGTAACAGACTGGATACTGGAGCGCTGGACTGGAACCAGGGACAAGCAGCAGGTAGTAGACTGGAACGCTGGGCTGGAACCAGGAACAAGCAGCAGGTAGTAGACTGGAACGCTGGGCTGGAACCAGAAACAAGCGGCAGGTAGTAGACTGGAACGCTGGGCTGGAACCAGGAACAAGCAGCAGGTAACAGACTGAATACTGGAGCGCTGGACTGGAACCAGGACCAAGCAGCAGGCAGTAGACTGGAACGCTGGACTGGAACCAGGGACAAGCGGCAGGTAACAGACTGAATACTGGAGCGCTGGACTGGAACCAGGAACAAAGCAGCAGGTAACAGGCTGGATACTGGTATCAGGCAGAGGGATGGTCAAACAAGCCGGTGGTCGGTATCGGGCGGACAGCAGAGGTACCAGGGAATACACAGAAGGATGGTCAGGCAAGCCAAGAGGGTCTGGTGCAGGCGGATAGCAGGATGGTCTAACAGGAAGCCGGGTCAGATAACAGTGTACACAGATCAGATCAGGTTTAGGCACACAGAACGCTGTAGAGCAGACAGTGGGGATTGAGTGTGACAAGCCGGTTTAAACAGTCCGCCTGACACCAGCGGGAGTGCGCGCGCGCACGTGCCCGTGCGTGACAGCACCCGTGAACGTGCGCGCATGCGCAGTAGAACCCGTGGTTGTGTTCCCGTGCGTTTGGATCGCCGATTACTGGCAGGACACCTGGGCCCAGTTTCAGAACATTCGTTAGGAATGGAGGCTGGGGAGGGCAGTCTACAATGACAAAGTGGTAATCGTGAAAGAAGGACAGCCTGCTATGATATGTCGCTGCCAGGAGAGCTGATGGCAGCAACCCTGACTTTTATCTGTGAGGGACTGCTGGAGTGTGCAGCTTACAGGTGAAGGTCTTCACATTAACAGCTATAAGAGTGCTGCTTGTTATTTTTTCAGATTAGGCCGGCCTGCCACCCTGACCTATGCCAGCTGGAGGAACATTTCCCACTGTTGAACTTGGGTGAGGCCTAGATCCTGACACTAACACTTTGAAAAGAACCTGCTGACCAAGGGAGGGGCCCCTCTCACCAGGGACTCTAAATAAGACTGTGTACCTTACACTTTTTAGTCAGTAGAATCATAACCCCCTGCTGACAAAATCTGTAAATATTTAGTTAGGATATGTTCCTCTGTGTCTTTCTCTGCTTGCAGGCAATGTCATGAACAGCCGTTCACCCTGCTTTGGATGGATTCAAGAATTCCAGTTATTGGGAGGGCTTCACTCAAGGGGCACCCATGTGATGCTGTACATACTGTATGTCTGTCTATCTAATGCGTTAGCTGCAGGGATCTGTAGCTAGGATGTATATATGCTGATTGATTATGTGATGTACATATGTTTTTCAAAGAGTACATTTTTCTACTGCTAATTTGTAACATAGCCCCTTTCCAAGTGGTTTCTCTTTTTCCCTCCCACTTTAATTTTATGGGATGCCCTTGCTCCTGGGCTGTTTTTTCAACAAATTTCCCAGGCATGGGGACAGGCTGGACATTGTTGAAAGGGGGGGTAACACCCTTTAGTTATTGTGCTAGAGAGAGAGTTTTCCTCTCTGTGCAGTTTAGATAAATTGTCAGGCTTGGTTGGCAGCCAAGCCTGTGTGTTTTTCTGGGTTAGAGTTTGAGTGACAGAGAGGCTGGTATGACTCACAGGCAGCATCTCTAAGACCTCCCCCTACTTCTAGAAACTGGTAGAAGATTCTAGAAGAATGGGAGCAGAGGTGAGGAGGAGCTGCCTGGAGTATTCTGAGGGCCCTGACCAATCCCCAACAGATGCGTTGGCAGGGGGCAGGCCCCCTCAAATACTCATTTTCAGCCCAGCTGGGGCAGTGGAGTTCGGGTGGAAGCTGGAGATGGTTGTTTTAATCTGTTGGTGGCCCTTGTAGGTGTCCCCTAGTTGGGGGGGGGGGGGGTGACCTCGGGCCTGGGCTCGGATGCAGAAGGGACCTTCTTCATGACACACAGAAGTGTTCTGACCAGAGGCACAGAAGCAAGGTTGAGGATAGCAGGAGAACACTGCTGGGCAAATCTCCAGAGAGGAAGACAGCCAGGGTGGCTGGTGAGTGTACAGAGGACTGAGAAGACTGTGTGCAAGCAGTCTGGGATGGATGCAGAGTCAGTCTGGGAGGACTGGAGGGCTAGTGAAAGGGGCAGCTGCAGCCAGGAGCTGCGGCAGTGCCTGAAGTGGTGGTGCTAGGATCAGTAGCCACAGGAGTAGGACATCTGAGCACTGGGACTTTTTTGCTACACTACCTAAGGGGCACAAGGTCCCTGCCTGCAAAGGGAATTTGTTTCAGGACGGATTGTGCCATTATCAGACCATCCATAAAGTGCCAGCTGGTCCTGGGAGTAGTTGTTCTACAACCAAGATTGTGCTGGAGGTAGGAGAAGTGTATATACAGGCTGTATATAGTTTTTGTTCCTGAGGAGTTCTGCTATTTAATCAGGTGTGCATCCCATAATACCCTCAACCCTATCCGAGTTTAATTCCCTCAATACAAAAACAAAGCTGCAAGGACTGATTCTCGACACCAGCGTGATATGGAAAATTCTGCGTACCTTGATGTGCAAGGTGCAAGATATTTCATCCACCAGCGGCACCTGCAGGGTTAGCGCTACAGCTCTATTTATACTGAGATTAAATTACACACAGGTGGACTCTGTTTACTAATCAGGTGACTTCTGAAGGCAATTGGTTCCACTAGATTTTAGTTAGGGGTATCAGAGTAAAGGGGGCTGAATACAAATGCACGCGACACATTTCACATATTTATTTGTAAAAAATGTTGAAAACCATTTATCATTTTCCTTCCACTTCACAATTATGTGCCACTTTGCGTTGGTCTATCACATAAAATCCCAATAAAATACATTTACCTTTTTGGCTGTAACATGACACTGGGGGTCATTTACTATTTCGCCAATATGCGATACCACTGCATATGAAAATAGCACCTAATTAAGCCAATTAAGACTTCAATTGGGCGGACATGCAAATGAGAAAATCGCACTATTGACAGCGAATACACCTGTCAGATCGCATATGCGGAAATAGTTGAAGTCATTGGGGCTCGAACCTACAATATCAAAAGTCATCATTGAAGGCTTATATGCAAGTCATTTGCCATAAAAAGTGCATGGGGACCCGGGTACTACCCTAAGGGACATGTATCAATGCAGACATTTATGCAAGGACCTGAGTCAGGAGTTATGTTTAACAATAGGGAGAACAGACAACTTCTCTAGGTGAAGTGGCATGTAGGGATGAGCCAAACACACCCTGGTTCAGTTCGCACCAGAACTTGCGAACAGGCAAAAAATTTGTGCGAACACCATTAAAGTCTATGGGACACGAACATGAAAAATCAAAAGTGCTAATTTTAAAGGCTTATATGCAAGTTATTGTCATAAAAAGTGTTTGGGGACCTGGGTCCTGCCCCAGAGGACATGTAATAATTTCAGGAGCAGTGATTTTAATAATGCTTAAAGTGAAACAATAAAAATGAAATATTCCTTTAAATATCGCGCCTGGGGGTGTCCTTAGTCTGCCTGTTAAGTAGCGCATCTTTCCCATGTTTAGAACAATGCCACAGCAAAATGACATTTCTAAAGGAAAAAATGCCATGCCCCCCCCCCAGTCCATTACCAGGCCCTTTGGGTCTGGTATGGATATTGAGGGGAACCCCGCACCAAAATTTTAAAAAAATGGCGTGGGGTCCCCCCCTAAAATCCATACCAGGCCCTTATCCGAGCACGCAACCTGGCAGGCCACAGCAAAGGGGGGGGGGCGTCCCCCCTCCTGAATTGTACCAGGCCACTGCCCTCAACATGGGGAGGGTTCTTTGGGGGATCTCCATGTTGATGGAGACAAGGGCCTCATCCCCACAACTCTTGCCCGTTGGTTGTGTTGGTCTATGGGCTGTGGGCTTATCGGAATCTGGAAGCCCTCTTTAAAAAGGAGACCCCCAGATCCCAGCCCTCCCCTATGTGAATGGGTATCAGGTATATTGTACCCCTACACATTCACCAAAAAAGTGTCAAAATGGTAAAAATGACAGTATCCGACGAAAAAAAAAAACGGCGAAAACTCTGCCTCCATGGGAGGCTCTCGCTGACTGCAGGCTTTCTACATTGACAGCTGTTATATAGCTGAGGGCAGGGCCACCCGCTGACGTAAACAGGTGACCCCGCCCCTTATTACATCATGTGACATCACGCAACATCAGAGGGGGCGGGGTCACCTTCCAGGTTGTGTGCTCGGATAAGGGTCTGGTATGGATTTTGGGGGACCCCTACGCCATTTTTTTTATTTTGGTTTGGGTTCCCCTTAATATCCATACCAGACCTGAAGGGCCCGGTATGGATTTTGGGGGAACCCCATGCAATTTTTTTTTTTAAACTTTGGCACAGGGTTCCCTTTAATATCCACACCAGACCAAAAGGGCCTGGTAGTGGACTGGCCATTTTTTTTCAATGATTGTTATCTATATTGCCGGGATCCGGCAATACATTACAGTTGCAAGCAGTTTTAAATTAAATGTTTTACTTTACAAATGTCACTTTGCTGCTCTCATTCATAAAACTATGTACGACTGCCATGTAAGCAGCCTTACATAGTGTGGGGCGTGGAGCCATGAGCCATGATTGGCCAAAGGCACCCTGTAATTGGCCAAAGCATGCAAGTCAGGTGCATGCTTTGGCCAATCAGCAGCAGTCAGCCATATAAAGTGAGCTTTATTATGTTTATGTAATTCCAAGAGTTATTTCAACCTTTTAAAATTTGCAGTTTTCATTTGAAAATACCTGGCAGTCTTGCTTTATTTTGATGTTCAATGCACACCAGAAATAGCCACCTATGCATTAAACACGAGTGTCTAATTAGCAAATCAGTTAACTGCTGCACTGCTGAGTATGTGGATGACTGGGACTGAGCCAGACATTTTATTGTTGTGGTGGTTTGGCTTGTTGTGGCCCATCTCCCACCTCTGTAGTCCAGTGCCTCTGATGCTGTCCCCCGCCCATTTTGGTAGTGGCCTTTTGGGGTTCATGCATGCCTGCCAGATATTAGCTTTTGATGCTTCTGTAATGTCCCTGAGGAAGCAGCGACTAGGCTGTGAAACGCATTGGACCAAGTTAGCAGGAACATACAACCTTGTATTTTGTGTAGAGCCCTTAATAGTTTTAATGTGATGTTTCTCTAATATTGTGGAAGCTTTTATGTGGTCACAAGTGATTGAATTTTAATATTTGTATTGTAATAAAATTCTACAAGTTTTATGAAACTTAATTGTGTTACCTTACCGTAGTACAAAGCCTCCAAAGTCCCTTTTTTTTTTAGGAATAATTTTTTCTGGTTGGTGTTGTCCAAATCAATTAAGGCCTCTCATTTGTTGGGTACACAAACATCCATTTTTTTCCACGATCCTTCAATGCCAGCACGCCTAAATCTTCATGGCAATTGCTCTCTGATTTTGTGTGTTTCTTAGTAAACCAGACCCACCGTCTCTTGGATTTTTAACCGCTTCAATAGAGGGCACTTTTAACCCCCCCCCCCCTCCTGCCTGCATAGACCAATTTTCAGCTCTGTCACATTTTGAATGACAATTGCACAGTCATGCAACGCTATAGCCAAATTAAATTTTTATAATTTTCTTACCACAAATAGAGCTTTCTTTTGGTGGTCACCACTGAGTTTTTTATTTTTTGCTAAAAAATAGTAGGAAAAAAAAGTATTAATTTATAAGTAAATTTTGTACATAAGTAATTTTTCTCCTTCACTGATGTGTGCTGATGAAGCGGCACTGATGGGCACTGATTACGTGGCACTGATGAGGAGGCACTAATATGCCGCACTGATGGGCACTGATGCCACTGGTAGCACTGATAGGCAGCACTGATGTGCCATAATAGGAGGCACGGATAGGGGGAACTGGAAGACGGCATCAGTGATAATAGGCATTGATTTGTGTCACTGATGGGAACTGCCGGGGCTGCACTGATGATCAATGCCCTAATTACCTGTACAGTCTCCCCTGCGAGGAGATGTTGATCGGCTCTCCTCTCCCAGTGTGAGGGGAGGAGAGACGATAAACAGCACTTCCATGTTTACTTGTGATCAACTGTGATTGGACAAAGCCAAACACAAGGGTAAAGAGCTGCATCATCGCGCTGGTGCGTCAGAGCGGTGACATCCCACCCACCGTTATTTTACTGTATGGCAGGTGGGAGGTAGTTAAGGGACACCCCATGCAAAATATAAAAAAAAAAGGACACAGGGTCCTTCAAAATCAATACCAGACCCTTATCCAGGCATGCAAATTGGTTAGTCATGAAATGGAGTGGCAGCAATGTACTTCCCCGCCCTCTGAAGGCCACATTGAAGGAATACCTTGTCAGGGAAGCCAATAGGGACAAGACACCAACTTCATTCCCTGGATCAAGGTTTCTGCCTCTGATTTGTGTCTCCCTGTTTATGCCATGAATTTCCCTGTGAACTCTTTGGACTGCGTTTGTACTCTATCTGTGCCCTTTATGCCTGTCTGAAATCTGGACTGTTTTTCTGCTCTCCACCCATTAATCTTCTGACTAGAGAGGAGCTTGGGCATATTCTAATGCAGCCTTTTAGAACCAGGGTGCCTTGAGGTTTCTTCAGGGGTGCCTTGGCAAAATGCCTACAAATTGCCCCAAAATTGTATACAAACCGGTGGGTGGATGGAACCTGCCTTTTAGTTACACATAGCCACAGGTTTTCCTTGTACACCATTACAACCTTCTAGCTGCCGGCATCCCAATGACCAATGACATCGTCAGTTGATAAGGAGGATGTGAGTTGCCTGCATAGCATCCTTGTTTGACCCTCCCTTGCCTCTCTCCATCAGCTTTTGGGTCTCATTAGTTAAGTGATGGGGAAAAAAATGGAGGGAGAAGAGAAACATTGGAATACTAGTCAGTACCAGTTTGGAAAATTGTATTTGCTTTGGAAGATTAAATCAACTTTAACATTGGGTGTCCTACGTGTATTGATGTTGTTGCATTATGTAAAACCATCAGAATAATTTTTACATTATAGAATGGGGTGCCTCAAGACTGTCCATAATTTTGGAGGGTGCCTCGGGATTGTCCATAATTTTAAAGGGTGCCTTGACTGAAAAAAGTTTGAGAAACACTGGCCTAAGGTCATCTCTATTCCAAATTCGAACTTGTGCTTTTTTCCTCCAATGAGCTGTGGCCGGGTCATTCCCTGCCTTCTGTGATCAGGATTGCACGATCAGAACTGCGACCTTGAGAAAAGGACTTCTCGCAAACTTAGAAAACTACTTATTCTGGCAGCTCATGGCCTACATAAGAGGAAAGCCTAGCTTACCCCCTTATACTTACATAAAAGATGCCTTTACGATTAAGCTGCACTAGGGGGTGATACGTGTCAGAGGAAGGACTGGTTTGGAGTGTCAGTGTTGGAACGTGAAGGAGTGAAGGAGTGCAGCCTTGTATGTGCTACTGGTTCTATATCATCAGGGCTTGTGCAAGGATTTTTGTCACCCTAGGCGAAACCTCATTTTGCCACCTCCCTTGGCTCCGCCCCTGACTACACCCCTTTGCCCTGCCCTGGTAACACATGTGAACTACCCGACCCATACACTCACCTACCTGACACCTCTGTCCCCCCTACCTGACCCTACACTGACCTACCCGACTCACCTACACTGACCTACCTGACATCACGGGTGGGATCCAGGGGGGGAGGCAATGGGGCAATTGCCACCCCCGAGAAATTTGTTATGGGCCAGGCGGGATGCGGGAGCGGGCGGCTCCCCGAGCGGATGCGGGGAGCGGGCGGCTCCCCGAGCGATGCGGGAGCGGGCGGCTCCGCGGGAGGACCGGACGGCTTGGCGGGTGAGAGCAGGCTAGGTGTGAGTGGGGGCGGCTGGCCAATCAGCGAGCCGGCGTGCAGGTGAGCAGAGAGATGACATCATCTCTCACTGCCCCGCATCCCTGCAGTAACTGTTCACGCAGTGTGGGCAGCAGAGAGATTATATTATCTCTCTGCTGCCTGATCTGGGACAAGGAAGAAAGAGGCAAGCAAAACACCACCTTAGCAGCTATGTGACAATCCGCAAGGTGTGTCAGGTGACGTGGCAAGTGACAATCCTCAATGTGTGGCAAATGACAATCCGCATCAGGTGGCAGGTGATGTGACAATCTGCAATGTGTGGCATGTGACGTGGCAAGTGACAATGTGCAAGGTGTGGCAGGTGACGTGGCAAGTGACAATCGCAACATGTGGCAGGTGACAATCTGCATCTGGTGGCAGGCAAGTGACAATCCGCAATGTATAGCAGGTGACGTGGCAAGTGACAATCCGCATCTGGTGGCAGATGACGTGGCAAGTGACAATCCGCAATGTGTGGCCGGTGACGTGGCAAGTGACAATCTGCATCTGGTGGCAGGTGACGTGGCAAGTGACAATCCGCAATGTGTGGCCAGTAACGTGGCAAGTGACAATCTGCAACGTGTGGCAGGTGACGTGGCGAGTGACAATCTGCATCTGGTGGCAGGTGACATGGCAAGTGACAATCTGCAATGTGTGGCCAGTAACGTGGCAAGTGACAATCTGCAACGTGTGGCAGGTGACGTGGCAAGTGACAATCCGCAACATGTAGCAGATGACAATCCGCATCTGGTGGCAGGCAAGTGACAATCTGCAACATGTGGCAGGTGACGTGGCAAGTGATAATCCGCAATGTGTGCCAGGCGACGGTGGCAAGTGACACGCTCAGGGCTCCCACTGATTCTGCATTATGGTGAGTTGAACCATTAAATTTTATATTACAATATATTAGTAGAAATAACAACCATGGTGCTGGGATAATTGAAGTGCCAACACCAGCCATTTCCTCGATAAATTGCCCACAAAAAAAACGTATTTTCTGGCAGTGCCCCTCCCGAGACTAGACTCTGGATCCACCCCTGCCTGACATACACTGACCTACCTGACACACTGACTCCTACTTCCTACACTACTCACCCCCCCATCCCCCACACACAGCTCAATGTAGATCGGGAAGGATCTACAAACCTCTTCATGGCTTGGTTGACCATCACATCCGGGCTCTCCTCAGCACCGGGCGGGCAGTATTGCTTAGGAGTCCAGCTGCTCCATGGCGTCCCTGCTAGCACCACCATCCAGCAGCTCCATGGTGTCCCCGCTGGTCTGGAGGTCAGCTAACAGACGCTGCACCTCACTCAATGCTCCCAACTTCATCGAGCCCCGCTCCTCCGCTGCACTCACACAGACACACAGCGCCGCACCAGAGGGACAGGCTGGAGTAAAGGAGTCCCGGAGTGGCGCTGTGAGGATATTACTGTGCGAGGAGATGTGACAGCGGGGCTCTCAGCGAGACACATCAGAAGATTGTCGGTATGCAGCTGATGAGTTTCCAGGGACAGCCGGCCCAGCACCAAGCTCACACACGCCTGGAGCTTCACTGGGACCAAGGCCATGGTGGCGCCCTAGGTGGTAGTGCGCCCTGTATATTATTAGGCTATATTTGCACTATACACCAGTGGTTCTGGATGTGCATCTGGCCAATGGGGTGTATAGCAATGTCTCCCCACCCACTGTCCTGAAATGAGGAATAATCCTCTTATTTTTGGGATGTGATAAAAAGGGATCACAGCCTTCTGTTCTAAGAAGGCTTTACTATGGTGGAAAGCAGAATGTGCCCCCTGTTCTCTGATAAAACTATTTTTTTACTTTCTGCTATAAAATATATCCAATAGAAAAACAATTGAAAAATCAAATTTCTTCTTAAATTTAGGCCAAAATGTATTTTGCAACATGGCTTTGGTAAAAAAAAATGTTTCCAATAAGTGTATATTGTTTGGTTTGTGTGAAAGTCATAGATGAGTGTCGGTGGTTGGAGGTGAGGGGTATTAGCTTGAGATGTCAGTGGCTGGGGTGGGCAAATGGTGGCATGGAGTGTAAGTGGGTGTCAGTCTCAAGTGGTTGGAGGTGGGGAATGCCAGTGTGGAGTGTCAGGGAGTGGGGGGGGGGGTTGTCAGTCTGAGGTGTTGGTGATTGGTTTTAGGTGGGTGTCATTCTGGAGTGTTAGTGGTTGGGGTAGGCATGTGTTAGCTTGGGGCGTCAAAGATTGGGAGGGGGTGACAATTTGTAGTGTCCGTGTTTGGGGGGTTGGGGTGCCAGTGTGCAGTAGCAGTGGTTGGGGTTGGGGGTGTCCATGTGCAGTGGGTGGGGGTGTCAGTGGTTGTGAATGGCAGATGTTATGGGGTGTACATAGCTAGGGTAGGCGTGTGTCAGTCCAGGGTGTGAGTGCGTAGAGGTGGGGAGTGTCAGTGTGGGATGTCATGGGGTGGGGATTTCATTGTGGAGTGTCAGTGGTTGGGGTGGGTGTGTCAGCATCAGGTGTCCATCGGTGAAAGGTGTCAGGGGGTTATGGGGGTAGGTGTCAACCTGGGTGCCAGTGGGTGTGTGGTTGCCTGTTTGGGTGTCAGTGGTTGGGGTGGACGGGCATCAGTCTGGGATGTCAAGGGTTGGTGGTGAGTGGTTGTCAGTCTGGGGTGTAAGTTAGGGTAGGCAAGTGCCAACCTGGAGCTTGTGGTTGGGGAGTGGATAGGTGTCAGTGTGGGGTGTTAGTGGTCTGGGGGTGTCAGTCTGAGGTGTTAGTGATTGGCTTTAGGTAAGTGTCATTCAATGTGGGGGGTCAGTGGTTGGGGTGTCAGTGGTTGGGAGTTTCATTCTTGGATTTGTCAATGGTTGGGGTAGACATGTGTTAATCTGGATTTGGGGGATGGGCAGGAGTCAATGTGGGGTGTCAGGGGGTGGGGGTTTCATTTTGTGGTATCAGTGGTTGGGGGTAGGCGAGTGTCAGTTTGGGGTGTCAGTGGTGGAAGGGTCAGTCTGGGACGTCAGGGAAGGTGGGAAGGTGTAAGTGGTTTGAGGTGTGTGTGTGTGTGCGGGGGGGGGGGGGGTGTCAGTGGTTGGACAAACACAGGTTATTTGTCAGTAGGTGGGTGGTTTCACCAATGGGATGGGGTCAGTGGCTGGAGATTGAGGAGTGTCAGTCTAGGGTGTCAGGGGTGGGGGGGGGGGTCAGTCCACGGTGTTAGTGGTTGGGATTAGGTGGGTTTCATTCTGAAGTGTCAGTAGTTGTGGGTAGGAGGGTGTCAGTCTGTGGTACTAGTGGTTGGGGTAGGCAGGTGTCAATTTGGGGTGTGGAGTGGGGGTGACATTGTGGAGTGTAAATGGATGAGGAGGGCAGTTGTCAGCCTGGGATGACATTAGTTGGGCATGGGTAGGTGTCAGTCTGGGGCATCAGTGGCTGTGGGTAGGCAGGTGTCAGTTTGTGGTATCGACCAGTCGGTGGGGTGACAGTGTGAGGTTTCAATATTTCAGGGGGTGTCAGTGGTTGGGGGTGAGGGGGTGTCAATATGGAGTCATAGGAGGTAATGCATTACTGTCAGTCTGGGGTATCTGTAGTTTGGGGTTGGTGATCGTCAGTCTGGGGTGGCAGTTGGGGGTAGGTTAACAATGTGGTTTGCTAAAGGGTGGGGATTGTGGCTGATGTCGATGTGGGGTGTCAGAGTTTGGGGGTTAGTCTTGGTATGGTTTACTTCAAGGTAGGTAGATGTTATTCTGGAGTGTCAGTGGTTGGGTGTAAGCAGGTTTCAGTCTGGGGTAACAGTAGTTGGGGGTGGGAGGGTTTCAGTGTGAGGTGTCAAGGGGTGAAAGTTGGCAGCTGCCAGTTTAGGGTGTCAGTCTTGGGTGCCAATATTTGGGTGTAGGCATGGGTCAATCTGGGAGGTCGGCTCCCTGCGTTAGTCACTGCCTACCCACCATGTAATAGTCCCAGGAGGTTGGGGGTTGGATGGGGGGGTCAAATGGGTTGCTTTCAGTGGTTGGGGATGAAAGGTTATGTAGGGTGTTATAGGGGTGGTGAGTTTCAGCTGTTGGAGACTTCAGTCTGTGGTGTCAGGGGATAGAGGAGGGGTTATCCATGAGGGGAGTCCGTGGTTGGGGATGGGTGGGGGGTATTAGTGGTTGTGGGTGTGCCCTGAGTGTGAGTTGTTGAGGGTAGGCCAGTGTCAGTCTGAGGTGTCAATCTGGGGTGTTAGTAGTTGGGGTAGGCAGGTGTGAGTGGCTGGGGGTGGGGTGGTGTCAATAGTTGGGGATGGACGGGTGTCAGTCTAGGTGGAGGTGGCGAGGTGTCAGTTTGGGGTGTCAGTGGTTGGGTGTCAGTGTGGTGTGTCAATATTTGGAGGTAGGCATGGGTCAATCCGGGGTGTTAATGGATGGGGTGGGTGGTGTCATTCTGGGGTGTCAGTGGTTGAATATCAGCCAGGGATGTCAGCTCCCTGCCCTGTATCATTCACCGTCTTCCCCAACACCCCAGGGGGTTGGATGGGAGGGTCCAATTTGATGTCAAAGCTTTCAGGGGTGGGGAGTGTCATTGATAGGATGTTCCAGTCTGCAGTGTCAGGGGGTGGGGGCTGTCAGTGATTGGGAAGGTGTCAGTGGTTGGAAATAGGTGTTTCAGGGTCTGGGTGGATCTCAATCTGGGGTGAATATAGTTGGATGTAAGCGGGTGAGAGCCTGGGGTGTCAGTGGCAGGCTGGTGTGAGTCTGGGGTGTGTATTAGTCTAGGGTGTCATTAGTTGGGGTAGGCTGGTGTCAGGGGGTGGAGAGGTTTCAATGTGGGGAGTCAGTGGCTGGGGATTGTCAGTGGGTGGGCATGTCAGTCTAGGGTGTCAGGTTTTTTTGGGAGCTGTCAGTTTAGAGGTGTCGGTGGTTGGTAGCAGGTGTATGTCAGCCTGGGTTTCATCCATGTGAGACATGTTTTGATCGTCACGCTATAAAGGGATGAGGTGGCAACTCTAAGTAGCAGGGGCGGGTTGTCAGTGGATATGAATGGGCAGATGTTATGGGGAATGTCAGTGTGGGGTGTTTGTGGGTAAAAGGTGTCAGGGTGTTATGGGGGGGTCAGTGGCTGGGGTAGGCGGAATGTTAGTCCAGGGTGTCAGTGATTGGAGGGAGTGTCAGTGTGGGGTGTAAGGGGGTGGGGGTATCAGTGTGGGGTGTAAGGGGGTGGGGGTGTCAGTGTGGGGTGTGCATGGGTGAAAGGATGTCAGGGGGTAATGGGAGTGTCAGTGGTTGGGGGTAGGCGGGTGTCAGTCTGGGGTAGCTCTGGAATGACCGCCAGCCACTTTGGTAAAAGAAAAACCATTGATTTATTTGAACCACGGCTAAACATAAAAAGACAGCTTACTTCAGTCAAAGTAAATAAACAGTCCAAATTCTGGTATTGGTAACTAAACAGCAGGCTCACCGCTAATCTTCAGTCCCATACAGGGGTTAGGCTACTCCAAAGTAAGGGTGCCAGGCAAGCCACACAGGGGGTTAGCAGCCAGTGTCCACTTGTTAAAAAGCTTGTGAGTCTCTCTTCCATTCATTTCCCTCTGCTGTCTTTGAAGCCTCCCACACCTGGGACTTAACTCCTTCGGGACCAAAGTCCTGGTAGTCAGGGTTTGAAGGCTCTTCGCCCTCCCCCCTCCAAGTCTCTTTGAACCTCCAAAATCCCTGGTTCCCAATATAAATTTAGCAAACCAGAGAGAGTCAGTCCGCTCCAGCAAACTCAACCCGGGACACCTCACCCTGCATGGGTGAGAATCCCTGAGTACTGCAATGACTCTGTAACGGTCCCTCTTAAAAGGGACCACAACTCATATCGGGGAAATGTACCTACCATCCAGGACACATTCCTGGTGTCCTGTACAAAGGATATCGGTATCTGTCTGGTGGGATTGCCACCTCATCCCTTTAAACCCAAACACATATGAATTACACAAGTTCTGAGGCTGATTTAATGAAGATAAGGCACCAAGTGAGTTTAACTACCACCTTAATCAGCCACAGAACCTGTGTAATTATTATGTGTTCGGGTTTAAAGGGATGAGGTGGCAACCCTGGTGTTCGGCAAAAGTGATAGTTACAGTGGTTAGAACAAACTACATAACACTGCTAGGGGTGCTTATTTGGTTTATTTCCCCTCCTAATTTGATGGTCTATTTAATGTTTTGGTTCAATTTACACATATTCTTTCAGGTTCAGTACGTGGTTGGTGGTGTAAGTGTGGGGTGTCGGTGGTGGGGGTGTCAGTTGGTGTGGGGTGTCAGTGTGGGGTTTCAGGGGTGGGGGGTGTCAGTTGGTGTTCAGTGTCAGTCTGGGGTGTCGGAATTAAGGAGGGTGTCAGTTTGGGGTGTCAATGGTTGGGGATGTGCAGATGTTGGTAGGGGGTGTAAGTAGATGGGGTAAGCAGGTGTCAGTTTGGAGGGTCACTGATTGCAATGGGGGAGTGTCAGTGTGGGGTGTCAAGGGGAGGGGGTGTCAGTGGTTTGGGGTGAGAGAATGTCAGTTTGAGGTGTTGGTGGTTGGGGTATCAATATGGGGTGTCAGTGGGTGGAATGTGTCAGTCTGGGGTGTCAGGGGGTTATGAGGGGCGTGCCAGTTTTGGTTGTCAGTGTATGGGGGTAGGCAGGTGATAGTCTGGGGTGCTAGTGGCTAGATGTTGGTGGGTGTCATTCTGGGGTGATAGGGTAGGAGGGTTTCAGTTGTTGAGTTAGGCTGATGTCAATTTGGGGGTGGAGGTGACAATGTGGGGCATCAGTGGTAGGCTGTAAGGGGGTATCAGTGGTTGCGGGTGGAGGTTTTCAGAGGTGGAAGGTGTCAGTCTGGGGTGTCGGGGTTATGGGGGGGTGCTAGCTTGGGTTGTCAGTGTTTGGGGATGAAACAGGTATCAGTCTGGGGTGGGTGTCTTTCTGGGGTGTCAGTGTTTGGGGATGGACGGGTATCAGTCTGGGGTGGGTGTGGGTGTCTTCCTGGGGTGTCAGTGGTTGGTGGTGAGTGGTTGTCAGTCAGGGGTGTGATTAGTTAGGGTAGGCAGGTGGCAATCTGGAGTTTGTGGTTGGGGTGGTCAGGTTTCAGTGTGGGGTGTCGGTGGTGGGAGGCTGTCAGTGGCTCGAAGTGGGGGGGGATATCAATGAGAGGCGTTAGTGGTTGGGTAGGCATGTGTCAGCTTGGGTGTCACTGGGTGGGTGTGTGGGTGTCTGTCTAGGTTGTCAGTGGTTGGAGGTAGAGCAGTATTAGTCTGTGTCAGTAGGTGGTGAGTGGTTGTCAGTCTGGGGTGTGATTAGTTAGGGTAGGCAGGTGGCAATCTGGAGTTTGTGGTTGGGGGGTAGGCAGGTTTCAGTGTGGGGTGTCAGAGGGTGTCACTGGCATGGGGTGGAGGGTGTCAGTGAGAGGTGTCAGGGGGTGAAGTTGGGTATCAATGTGGGGTGTCAGTGGTTGGGGGTGGGTGGTCAGCGTAGGGTGTCAGTGGGTGGAAGATGTCAGTTTGGGGTTTCAGGAGCTTATAAGGGGGTGCCAGTTTGGGTTGTCAGTGTTTGGGGGTGTCCATGAGGGGTGTCAGTTTCTGGGCGGTTTCATTCTGGGCTGTCAATGGTTGACGGTAGACAAGTGTCAATCTAGAGTTTGTAGTTGGTGGATGGGATGGTTTCCGTTTGGGTTGTTAGCGGGTGGGGGGTTTCTTTTTGGGGTGTTAGTGGTTGGGGGTCGGTTGTTGTCAGTGGTTGGGGGGTAGGCAAATGTCAGTCTGAGGTTTTAGTGGTTGGGGTAGGCATGTGTCAGCTTGGAGTGTGTGTTGGGGGTGACAATGTGGGGTGTCAGCGGTTGGCGGAGGATGTTATGGGTACAAATAGCTGGGGTAGGTGGATGATTGTCCAGGGTGTCAATAGATGGAGATAGGGAGTGTCAGTGTGGGGTGTTGGTGGTTGGGGGTATCAGTATGGGGTGGAAGGTGTCAGTCTGGGGTGTCAGGGGTTTATAAGGGGGGGTGCCAGTTTGGGTTGTCAGTGTTTGGAGGTAGGCGGGTGACAGTCTGGGGTGCTAGTGGCTGGATGTTGGCGGGTGTCATTCTGGGGTGTCAGACTAGGAGGGTGTCAGTTGTTGAATTAGTTCATATCATATACAACTCCAATATGGAGGATGACACATTTGTTACAGTTGGAAAGCTGACGGGTGTCAGTCTGAGGTGCCATTGGTTGGTATGGATGGGTATCACTCTGGGGTGTCAGGGGGTGGGTGGTTTTATTCTGGGCTGTCAGTGTGGGGTGTAAACTAAAAGCTTCGTAAATTCCAGGAAATGTACCCTAATTTGTAGACGATATAACTTTTGCGCAAACCAATAAATATACGTTTATTGAATTTTTTTTTACCCAAGACATGTGGCTGAATACATTTTGGCCTAAATGTATGACTAAAATTTAGTTTATTGGAATTTTTTTTATAACAAAAAGTAGAAATTTTTCAAAATCTTCGGTCTTTTTTCATTTATATTGCAAAAAATGAAAATCGCAGAGGTGATCAAATACCACCAAAAGAAAGCTCTATTTGTGTTGAAAAAAGGATGCAAATTTAGTTTGGGTATAGCATTGCCTGACCACGCAATTACCAGTTAAAGCAGCGCAGTGCCAAATTGTGAAAAGTGCTCTGGTCATTAAGGGGGTAAATCCTTCCAGGGCTGGATAAAAAGCCTTCTGTGTGCAGCAGCCCCCCTGAGTGCCACGAATGTCTCAGCCATCCGAGATTCTCCCTCCTAATTGGCTGAGACACAGAAGCAGCGGCATTGGCTGCCACTGCTGTCAATCAGAGTCAGCTAGCCAATCAGAGGAGAAAGGGGGCAGGGCCATGTCAGGGCTCCATGTCTGAATATACACAAGGAGCAGGCCAGGAGCACCGATGAGTGACCTAAGAGGAGGAGGATCCAGGCTGCTCTGTGCAAATCCACTGCACAGGGCAGGTAAGTATAACATGTTTGTTATTTTTATAGGGAAAAAAATTACAATCACTTTAAGTTTATTAAAGCAAATCAGTACTAGCTGCTCTTTCCCCATTTCTGAGGTGTCGGGTGTGGAGTGGTTCTTCGAGAGCCTTGGCCATGAAGAGTTTGCTCCTGATGCCAGGTTATTGGAGAGAAACATGAAGCTTGCAGCAGAGCATTATTCTCTTTACTTATGAATGCTTCCATAAGATTAAATGTGAACTTAACATATTTTAGGTATATTTTACCCAAGAGAAACCCTTGAAAAAAACAATTTAATGGTGGTCAGTGGGAAAATAATGCCCCTTACATCGGTGGGCAGTGGAAAGAATGTCCACCTTGAAGTGGTGGTCAAAATGCCACCCTTACAGACAGCTTTGGGTTCATGCAGCTGGCTCTGCCAAGTGGCGTTGACCGAGAAACTATGCAGGCTCCACCAAATGGGAAGTCAATCAGCCAAAACTCAGGGAACCCCTAGTACAGTGGTTCTCAACTCCAGTCCTCGGGACCCACCAACAGGCCAGATTTTAAGTATTACCTTGGGGAGTTGCAGACTAGAATACTGCAATCACTGAGCAGCACCTGTGATGTATTGCAGCTGTCTTGCAAACCTGGCCTGTTGGTGGGTCCCGAGGACTGGAGTTGAGAACCACTGCCCTAGTACCCTCTGGAGGAAGCTTAGGGTTCCACGGGACCCTGGTTGAGAAGGGCTGCTCCCCTACACTTCTCCCTCAACAGCTACATGAAAAGTTAAGTAGGGAGGTGGAGAGGTGCTGAGGAGGTGGACTAGCTCAGAGAGAAATTAGACACTCCCGGAAGAACATAGAGCTATGATGTGCAAGGAAGAAGGGGGCTGTTTTAGGAACTTCCTGAAGTAGTCACATTTGTTAGCAAGTTCAGGTGGATATTGCAAGGCAATAAAATGTTTTATGGAAAGGAAAAAACTGCAGATAAGCATTTAAAATACTTGTTTTATTTGTGCTTTTACCTACAAGTTTAGTTTAGCTTTGTTTTTAGTTTTATAACGAATTCGAAGTTTCTGAATGATTCAAATTTGAAAATTGATTGACCGATCCATATTCTGTGTGAAGAATAGCTGGTTATTAAGGAGCAGGCTGCAAGCTGACCGCTGCATCCTTAACAATCGATGACTCATCAGCTGTCAGCGGGTTTTCCCGCTGACAACTGAATGTAAACAATTGCTGACTTTGTGTATCAGTGTATGTTGTGCTCGGCCTGTACTGGGTGGTTGTTCAGGTGTTAGCGCCCCCTAGTGGCTCCATGTGGCTGAACTCTTAAACTGGGGTCCTGCCGTGAATTGTGAACCAGTTCCTATGTCTGCCACAGACGTGCAAGATGGCAAGTTCTAGATCAGTGCTGGTCAACTTGAAAATAATAGAGGGTCTCAAGTGTGGCCCCTTGCAAGGTCCAAAAATGTTTGTCCTGCATTTTTTTTGCAGCATATCGTAATGCACACTGAAAAAGTTGAAGTACAATAACCACAAGTATTGGTGTCAGTCGGTGCAATAATAACCTACAGTATCAGTATTAGTAGACATATTAATAACCCACAGAATCGATGTCAGTGGATGTAATGATAACCCCAAGTGTTGTTCTTAGTCAACGTAATAATAATCATCATTATCGGTGTCAGTGGCCGTAATAATAACCCCCAATCTTGGTTTTAGAGACTGCAAAAATAGCCCCCAACATTGGTGTCAGTGGACATATTATTAACCACTTGCCTACCGGGCACTTTCACCCCCTTCCTGCCCAGGCCAATTTTCAGCTTTCAGCGCTGTCACACTTTGAATTACAATTGCGCGGTCATGCTACACTGTAACTATGTGAAATTTGTATCATTTTATTCACACAAATAGAGCTTTCTTTTGGTGGTATTTAATCACTACCAGTTTTTTTTATTTTTTACAAAAAAAAAGTTTTTCTTAGTTTCTGTCAGTAAATTTTGTAAATAAGTAATTTTTCTCCTTCATTGATGTGCGCTGATGAGGCAGCACTGATAAAGTTGCACTTATGGGCACTGATAGGTGGCACTGATATGTGGCATTGATGAGCACTGATAGGTGGCACTGATAGGTGGCACTGGTGGGCACTGATAGGCGGCACGGTTAGGCAGCACTGATGGGCATTGATGGGTGGCATTTATGGGCAGCACTGATAGCCAGCACTGACTGGAAGCACTAATGGGCACTGATTGGTGGTACTTGTGGGTACTGGTTGCTGGCACTGGTGGGCACTGATTGCTGCCACTTATTGTAATCAGGGCACTGAAGATCAGTGCCCTAATTACATGTCTTGATGTCCCTTGCGAGGAGATGCCGCTGATCGTCTCTCCTCGCCACACACTCTGTCAGTGTGAGGCGATGAAAGCCAATTACCGGCATTTCCATGTTTACATGTGGTGGCCTGTGATTGGACACAGTCGATCACATGGTTAAAGAGCCGCGGCCACGACTCTTTACAGAGATTGGGGTGGTGCCGTGCTGCGCGCCCTGCCATATGACGTCGTCCCAGAACGAGAGTCGCAGCGCCCCTCCATCATTTGACGGTGGGCGGGGGACAAGCAGTTTAACCTTTCAATATTGGTGTCAGTGGACTTAATAATAATACCCCTAGCATTGGTGTCAGTGAGTGCAATAATAACCCACAGCACTGGTGTCAGTGGATTCAATAATAACCCCCAGTATTGGTGTCAATGGATTGAACAATAACCTCCAGCATTGGTGTCAATGAATGCAATAACAACCCCCCCCTCAGTATTAATTTCAGATATTGCAATAATAGCCCCCAAAATTGGTGTCACTGGACATAATAATAACCACCAACATTGGTTTCAGAGAATACAATAATAGTCCAACATTGGTGTCAGTGTACATAATAAAAAACCCCAGTATCGGTGTCAGTGGACATAATAATACCCAGCATTGGTGTCAGTGGACGTAATATTATTCCCCAACATTGGTGTCAAAGAATGCAATAATAGCCCTCAACGTTGGTGTCAGTGGACGTAATAATAACCCCACTTTGTGGCAGGATGACAATTCAAGCACAAAGACAGGGGTGGAGCATTGTCACCTTATAACAGGAAATGCCCATATAAGGACCTTCCTGGCAGGAGTACCAGATATTAGATTAATGAAAGCTACAAATTTTAAAAATACTGTTTTGTTTTTTTTGAGATTACAATAACTTGTTAAAGCATAGATGAGATTTTAGTGATTGGGTTTACATACACGTTTTTCAGTTAAAGTCATTAAATCCCTCCTATTGCTCATCTGGAAATTCCTAGACACCCCACACATCTCAGAGCAGACAACGGACCAGAAGTGATGGGAAAGCCAGTTTCTGCTGAGTATTTTACTATTTTGGATGTGATTTAAAAGTTTTCTTGATGTGTTATTTTAGCTTAAAGCAGGGCTTCACCCAAAAGTGGAAGCTCCACTTGTTTGCTTCCTCCCCCCTCCGCTGCCAGAAGGCTTCGCTGCTGGTCTCCCTTACAAGGGATGGCAGCCGCAGCACCTGAGAGCCAACTGAAAATCGGCTGGGGTGCCGACATTGTGGGATCCCTGGACAGGTAAGTGTCCTTATATTAAAAGTCAGCAGGTACCGTATTTGTAGCTACTGACTTTTAATTGTTTGTTGGGGGGGCTGGAGTTCCTCTTTAATAAACTTGCAGTATTAAATTACTACACTATGGGAGGCATTGTATATGTTTGTTCTAACATGTTGATGTATGTGATAAACGGCGCCTTAAAGGGACCAGTACTCGAGTTTGAACAAGTTTACTTGGGAGGATATGGAGAGCACTTGGAACATCGGAATATCAATTTGGTTTTATTATATGGCGTATTTAATTATTAATTAAGGTGAGAGTTCTGTGAGCACTGAGGTGACAAGCGGAGGTGGAAATGCACAGCACGATTTTTTCTCTTGCAAGTGTGGACTTGAGTGTATCATGGAAGCGGAGTTTTTCATTGTTGGGAGGCAACATGGTTTAATATCATATTTCTGGAGTTTCTTTCTGGTTGATACAACCAGGTCTGGAATGTAACAAGTTGCACAACAAAGCTTTATAGCATATCAGAACCTTCATCTGTAAGAAGAAGTCATGCCCTCTAGCAAGGCTGAACAAAAGCTTGGCTCCTAACCAACTGGTGTGATGAGATTGAAATCCTTGTTGAATACGCTGCAAGCAAACTTCAAAGAGGACCATGGCTGCCAGGATGATTGATGAAGGTGGGTTACAAAGATCAAAGGATCAACAGCCATTAAAGATGACCCGGGTCACATAGCGATGATCCATGGATGAATACTGCCCTTAGATGCCAATACAGCAGGACGGACAGAAATATTATATATTGAAAGGACTGCCTCTTGGCAATATCTCATTGGACAGGAGGCTTGTGGGGGGTGGTTACGAGGGGGTCTGAATGCAGGGTAAAAGTGCACACAGAAGACAGATTGATCCCTTTTTTGCTCTTGGCTCTTGCCTGATGGTTCTCTGTGCCTCAGAGCCTCATGGCTCTCTGTTACCATTTTGAACCCAGCTGACGAGACAATATGTAGAGGACAGCCTTGCGATAATGTGATGTTCTTTTGTTATATGCTCTATATTTTCCTTTACAGGTAGTGTTTTCATGTTAACATTTACCTATTTTCTTGGGAAATAAATAAGACGTTGTTTTACTAAGCAGTGTGTTTGTTTTCATAGCTAACCTTATATCATTGTGCTTATCAACAGTAACATTATCAGAGTTTTAATAGACTAGCTAACTATAGGAATAAACAAGTTAATACATAAATACAATAAATAGAGGGAATCCGTAACCACCCTCGGATAATATTTATTTTAGCATATATTTCATTCATCACAATTGAAAACTATTGATCTACCACTTAGAACATACTTAGCACTGATTATTATTGTGGTTAAGGACACTGTCATTATATTTATTTATAATATTTTTATCACTTTATTAGGGCTCCTGCACACTGCAAAAACTGCTTTTACAGGCATGTGATTTTTTATTTCAGCTTGAAGAAGCTTGTACTTTTTTAGGCTCTTTTGCACATTTTTATTGAGCTTCTTTGAGCTCCTTTGAGCATAAGCATTTTTTTCACTTACCCTCCCCTCAGTTAATCTTTCCTTTTTTGTGTGTGTCTGTTTTTGAGCTTCTTTGAGCTTTTTCATGCTTTGTCATGCTCATTCGCAATTTTTTGCACATTTGTGGCCACTTTTGTGGCATCTTTTCTGCTCAAAAGCTACTCTCAATACTGTGAGTTTGGTGGAGGTGGGGCCTTCAGCCTGTAAGAGGAGAGTGCAAAAGCTGGCCTGAAATTGAAAATTAATAAAAAACTTAGATCATGGCAAAGCTTAGATCTTCTTGGCAAATAGAAGGAGAAGAAATGGAAACAGTGACAGATTTTATCTTCCTAGGCTCCAAGATCCCAGCGGATGGTAAATGTAGATATGAAATTAAGAGATGCTTGCTTCTTGGGAGGAAAGCAATGGCAAACCTAGACAACATTATAAAAAGCAGACATTACACTACCAACAAAGTGCCTTATAGTCAAAGCTATGGTATTCCCAGTAGTAACCTATGGCTGTGAAAGTTGGACCATGAGCAAGGCTGAACGTCGAAGAATTGTTGCTTTTGGACTATGGTGTTGGAGAAGACTCTTGAAAGTCCCTTGGACAGCAAGAAGATCAAACCAGTCAATCCTGAAGGAAGTCAACCCTGAATATTCACTGGAAGGACAGATCCTGAAGCTGAAACTCGAATACTTTGGCCACCTAATGCAAAGAGAGGACTCACTGGAAAAGACCCTGATGCTGGGAAATATGGAAGGAAAAAGGAGAAAAGAATGACAGAAAACAAGATAGATAGATAGCATAATTGAAACAATGAACATGAAAATAAGCAAGCTCCGGGAGGCAGTGGAGGACAGAAAAGCCTGGCGCGCTATGGTCACGAAGAGTCAGATACGACTAAATGACTGACAACAACAAGGGTTCATGCACACTGCTGCTCAAAAAAAAAAAAAAGCTGCTTTTATAGGCATTTGAGCTTTTATTTCATCTTGAAGAAGCTTTTACTTTTTTGCACGTTTTTATTGAGCTTTTTAAGCTCCTTTCAGCTTTTTTTGAGCATAAGCGTATTTTTTTTCACAAACCCTCTCCTCTGTAAATTTTTCTTATTTTTTTTGTGTTTTCGAGCTTCTTTGAGTTTTTTTATGCTTTTTCATGCTTTTTTGGGCATCTTCGTGCGGTTTTTTTTTGGGCACTTGGAGTCTTTTCTGCTCGAAAAAGCTCCTCTCAAAAACGCGAATTTCCGGCTGAGTTTTTTCTGCCTGTAAGAGCATATGCCTGTAAACTCCTGAAAAAGCCATAGTGTGTATGAACACATTGCCTAATATGGAGCGGAGTTTCCAGGCAGAAAAAAATAAGAGGTCAAAAAAAGCTCAAAAGCATGTAGGAGCCGCTTCTTTGAGCTGCAATGTACATAAGCCCTTATAGGCGGAAAAAACCCCCCACCAAATCCACGTTTTTGAGAGGAGCTTTTTGAGCAGAAAAGACGCTTAAGTGCCCAAAAACGTGCAAAAAAGCACGAAAGAGCATGAAAAAACGCTCAGAGAAGCTCGAAAACACACAAAAATAAGAAGAATGAGCTGACGGGAGGGTTTGTGAAAAAAAACGCGTATGCTCAAAAAAAGCTCAATAACAACGTGCAAAAGAGACCAAAAAAGTACAAGCTTCTTTATGCTGAAATAAAAGTTCAAATGTCTGTAAAAGCAGCTTTTTTTTTAGCTGAAGTGTGCATGAGCCCTTATTGTATCCATGTGAATAATGGAAAGTTTATATGATTATTTCATTTTAGTATTGGATTATGCACATTGCAGTAAAAAATAAACTCCCTTTACAGGCATATGAGCTTTTATTTCAGCTTGAAGAAGCTTGTACTTTTTTGGGTTCTTTTGCACATTGTTGTTGAGCATCTTTGAGCTCCTTTGAGCATAAGCAACCCTTTATTGTTATTATTAACACTTATCTTTTGATTTATATCACATTTCAAGGATATATTCACGCAGGTAGTGTAGGGGTCATCTTCTGTTTATTTTTCGTTTCTGACTTGTATCTTAGTGCAGACTTCTGGGAAAATCAGTGAGTCAATCAGAAAAGCAGGAAATTACATTTCTGGGGCATTCTTTAACCACCTGTTTTATAAAGCGCCTCCAGGTTGCCATACTGCCATTTACAGTAAATTACAGAGCTGCAGATTGAAAAGGAAAGGCCATTTTTAATAACATTCAATTACAATATAACTTGTGTAGCAATTGTATATGCTATATATATTTTTTTATTTGCTTTTTTTTCCCATGAACGCGGAGTTACCCTTTACGAAAGCAAATGGAGTTCAGCTTTAATGGTTATCTGTATTTCAGGCAGTACAGTAGGCATTGTTACTAAACTGCTGTAAAAAAAAAAAAAAGATTGTTGGGTTTCTAACAATGAATATTTTTTTTTTAGATAAAATCTATAGCTAGACTACTATACAGGCTTTTAGAGTAAGTGGCTGCTGTCTAAGTTGACCCTATTATTATTACTATTATACAGAATTTATATAGCGCCAACAGCTTGCGCAGTGCTTTACAATGCGACAGTACAGTTACTATACAATTCAATATGTTAGATCTTACAATCTGGGAGATATGTGTTATATATGTATATGAATGTGAGTTTGGGACCCTAGACTGTAAGCTCCTTGAGGGCAGGGACTGATGTGGATGTACAATATATGTGTAAACTGATGGCGCTATATTGTATCTCTAATAGGTAAATAGATAATATCCTGATACAATGCAAAAGCTATATTTAATTTTTTTTCGTCACTAATTATAAATAACCACAAGAGGGCACCAATGTTATATTATTGTCATCTTCCCATTTAATCTATCCCTAAGACAGTTTACAAAGCAGAACTTATGAATAAACTTTAGACACTGCCAACTCTGTCTTCAATTATTGATTTAAAATAAAAAAAAAAGAAGAATTAAGGTGTGTTACAAAAAAATGTAATGCAAACAAATAAAATACTTTTGGGGGGACGGTCTTTTTTTTAACCAAATCCCTCTGGCCCTCTTTTCTTCATAAGGGACCCTCTTTTGCTATATATATGCCATATAGATGGTTTGATGTTATGAAGATGATAAATATCACTCGTTATCACTATGTAAACATAACAAATGCAATCAATGAAAATTAAAACCTGGCTAAGATTCTAGGTGGTTAGAGGGCAGAGAGCAGAACGCTAGCTTGTAGCCCCTGAACCCCATGTCTCTTACCGAGCTTCTGAGATGCTTGCTGACCAGGGGACCACAACGGCCAACAGAGGTCTCCTCGCCAGTGATTTCATTCATGGAGTTGTCTAAGGGTCTGGATTAGGGTTAGAGGCACCAAAGAGACCTTCACCATCAGAAGACATGAGCACAGTGAGGACCAAACTGCAGTGATGCAAGGCGGGGGGTGAGAGATGATGTCATCTCTCTGCTCGCCCGCCTGTTCACATTTTTGCCCACCTGCCGGACCTGCTCACCATCCTGCCTACCCACTCACCTGCCGGGCCCACTCACAATGCTGCCCACTTTCTACTTTCTCGGGGACCTGGACTCTCTGCCCATCCACTCACCTGCCGGGCCCACATATCGTCCTGCCCGCCTGCTACTTTCTCGGGGGTGGACAATTGCCCTGTTGCCCCCTTGGATCCACCCATGTAAGAGACTCGGGGCTATAGCCCCAGAAGCCACCCCCTAGCGACGCCACTGCCGAGACCCGTCCTTACTATAACTTACTGTAGTGTTTCTCAACTCCAGTCCTCATGGCACCCCAACAGGTCATGTTTTTAGGCTTTCCATTATTTTGCACAGGTGATTTGATCAATTTCACTGCCTTAGTAATTACCACAGCCGTTTCATCTGGGGAAAATCCTGAAAACATCTAGCGGCTAATGCTGAAAGGTGGTCACTCAGCACCCATTGGAATCTGTCATAATCAGAATCTCCACTCCACCTGGGCCTGCACTCTTGACAGAGCAAAATAGGCTCAGGTTTTATTAAACTATACCCCTTTAAGCCCCTCACTCTATTTTTTTTTTTTTTTAAGATATTTTTATTGTATTTAAGGACATACATACAGAGAAAGAAAAAAAAACAACAACCAATCATGGTAGTATAGGGGAGAGGATCAGTGGGCTGGCTAGCCATCTCCAGCAGATTTTGTGGAATGTTTTATTCCTCTTTTGAATATCAAAAGTAAGTTTATGTAGAGGCAGTGAATCATTGACTAGTTTTAACCAAAGATTTTGTGTCAGGGTCACTGATCCCTTCCATGTCAGTAGAAGGGACTTCCTTGCATAGAAGTAAAGGATATGAAGTAGCCTCTTAGCCTGAGAAGAGATAGTGAGGTCGCCAAAGATGCCCAGAAGACAATTTTTGGGGTTGACAATGTTTGGGAGACCCAGTGCTGAAGATATGAAGGAGCCTATATTCACCCAGAAGTCTCGAACGATGGGACAAGTCCAAAAGCAATGGAAAAAATCAGCAGTTTGGCCGCATCCCCAGAAACAGTCGGCAGAGGGGGACAGTCCCATTTTATACATTCTAGCAGGGGTGAGGTGCGAGTGGTGAAAAATCTTAAGCTGAATTATTGTACTGAATTATTCTTGGGGATATAGGGAGGGATAGTATTGGGGTTACAGGGAGGGTTACTCTTGGGGATATAGGGAGTCATAGTATTGGGGTTACAGGGAGGGTTACTCTTGGGGATATAGGGAGGGATAGTATTGGGGTTACAGGGGGGTTTATTCTTGGGGATATAGGGAGGGATAGTATTGGGGTTACAGGGAGGGTTATTCTTGGGGATATAGGAAGGGATAGTATTGGGGTTACAGGGAGGGTTATTCTTGGGGATATAGGGAGGGATAGTATTGGGGTTACAGGGAGGGTTATTCTTGGGGATATAGGGAGGGTTAGTATTGGGGTTACAGGGAGGGTTATTCTTGGGGATATAGGGAGGGATAGTATTGGGGTTATAGGGAGGGTTAGTGTTAGAGAGAGCTATATAGTAAATACTATATAGTAAACAGCAGGCTTTTTTTCAGCCAAGTTGCTAAGGATAGCCTAGAAAATACCTGAAAATGAGCTGAGTGCTCCACCTACTGGCTGAAAATGAGAATACAAAACAATCATTTTCTTGTGCAAAAAAATATATTATTAAAAATGCTTAACAAAACACATACATAAACACATTCCTTTTGATTTAAATTTTATTCCATCAGCATTTAATTTGCACAGCAGATTTCTCCCTGGGGACACAAAGTGGTTAGCGGTCGAGGCAGCCATGTTGGCAATTGCGTTGGCCGGGAATCGAACCCGGGTCAGCTGCTGGATAAGCAGCTATGCTCACCACTGCACCACCAACGCGAGGAAAGTTTTTGAAGTGTGGGAGGAAAAACCCTGGGAATGGGGAGGTGAGGATGACGCTGGATCCCAGTGCTGCAAATATGTCTGGTCTTGTCACAGTGGCAACATATAGCAGCTTACCAATTCCTCTGTGATACGTATCATTGTTGGGTAGCAAGTTTTCTCCTTCAGTGCTCTTTCGATAGCCTGGTTCCATAGACATTTCACTTCCTTTGCATATTGCATATGGAATTGTTGCAAGATTTCGCAGATTTTCTGAGAACTTCCATCTTTTTCTCTCTCTATTTGGATACCCAGATTGTAGCTAATGTCCCCAAGTTCTTTGATTTCAAAATTTTCTTTCAGCTTGTGAACTATCTGATTGTAATCCCCTTCTTGTTCAAAACAGGTTATAAATGTCATCAACATAGATAAGGATGTATATCCATCTGTCTTCTTGATTCCTGGAGTAGAGACGGGGGTCTGCTTTACATCTTGAGAATCCCTCTTTAGTAAGTACTTTGTTCACTTTCGCATTCCACATCCTTGCAGATTGTATAAGACCGTAGATGCTCTTCTGATGTTTACACACAAGGTTGTCCCCTTTCTCAAACCCTGGTGGTCGCTCTATCTAGAGATCTTCCTTAATGTCTCCATGTCTAGGTATTTCACTTGCATGCCCTTTCTGGCTGCAATGCTAAGAAGTGCTCTGATGGTGGAGTGAAAGTTTCATCGTAATCTTCACCAAATTTCTGAGAGCAACCCTTGGCAACTAGTCTGGCTTGGTATTTGTGGATATTCCCAGGGCCAGATTTGCCACAAGGCCACCAAGGCCAGGCCTCGGAGCAGCAGTGGTGCAGGGGCGGCGCCGCTCCTGCGGCGACTTCGCGGCCACCCCCCCTTTCGGGCTGCCCGTTAAAGTCGATTAAGGGCACCGGTACCCTTAGAAAAGATGGCCGCGAGCCGCCCACTACTGCGCATGCGCCGTTCCGAAGCGGCCGGGCTTGGGAAGGCCCGTACATGCACGGCCGGGCAGCACATGCGCAGTAGCGTGATAGCGCCACCCGGCGCCATTTTTGAAAAGATCGAGAAGTAATGTCAGCGGTGCGGCGGCGGTGGAGAGAGGTGACATCTCTCATTGCCTGCACCGCTGTTCCGCCCTCCTCCATCTGATGGCAGCCAGGCAGCGTGGCAAGTGACATCAACATCTGGTGGCAGCCAGGCAGCGTGGCAAGTGACATCTCCATTTGGTGGCAGTGGAGAGAGGTGACATCTCTCATTGCCCGCACCGCTGTTCCGCCCTCCTCCATCTGATGGCAGCCAGGCAGCGTGGCAAGTGACATCAACATCTGGTGGCAGCCAGGCAGCGTGGCAAGTGACATCTCCATTTGGTGGCAGCCTGGCAAGTGACATCACCATCTGGTGGCAGGCAGCGTGGCAAGTGACATCTCCATCTGGTGGCAGCCAGGCAGCGTGGCAAGTGACATCTCCATCTGGTGGCAGCCAGGCAGCGTGGCAAGTGACATCTCCATCTGGTGGCAGGCATAGTGGCAAGTGACAAGCGATGGTGGCAAGTGACACGCTCAGGGCTCCCAATGATTCTGGTGAGTTGAACCAATTTATTTTACATTACAATGTAATGATAGAAATAATGTGTTTCAATCATCCTGACTCCTGACACCATACCAACCTTGGTGCCGGGATGATTGAAGCACTAACACCAGCCATTGCCCTGAAAAATTGCCTGGGAGATGTATAAACCTCAAAGTGGACTTTTCCTGGCTCTCTCTGGGACGCTCTGCTACAGTGCGTATTAGTCCTGGTTTGCATTGGAATTTGTTGCTAGACATGGAAACAAACTCTTGAAGTTTCTCTGATAGTAGCTAATGTCCCCAAGTTCTTTGATTTCAAAATTTTCTTTCAGCTTGTGAACTTTCTGATTGTAATCCCCTTCTTGTTCAAAACAGGTTATAATGTCATCAACATAGATAAGGATGTATATCCATCTGTCTTCTTGATTCCTGGAGTAGAGACCCCCGTCTGCTTTACATCTTGAGAATCCCTCTTTAGTAAGTACTTTGTTCACTTTCACATTCCACATCCTTGCAGATTGTTGAAGACCGTAGATGCTCTTCTGATGTTTACACACAAGGTGCACCCACTGACACCATTGTTGGTGGTTATTATTGCGTCCAACTGACCTCTTATCCTTTACAAGCAAGGAAGCTTCCATCTTCATTTCTGTTTGATCTGCAGTTCTCATGGTGTTGTATAGGTGACCAGCCATGACACCAGCCATATGATATGTTTATAGTTTGGTTGAAAGCAACCTGTTCTTCTTTAAAAGTGCCCTACAATATGATAAAAAGTACTTTGTTTTCTCTATAGTTGTTCCAATCCCTTTGGTATTTTTAGGTTTTTTATGTTTGATGTCTTTATCAGCTTTAGCCAAAAACCTTTGTATTTGAGCAAATTTTTCTTTGTATTCTGACGTATCTTTGAATGGACTCCATTTTTCTTTTAATTCAGCTATTTTTGTGGCTATTTTTTGGAGTTGGAGCAGTGTGACCGCATGCAAACGGAGGTGTACCAGAGTCACAGGGTCTAAGGAGCCACCTGGTCTTCACCAGAGCCACTGGAGGTGTGGATGTTGCGCTGCAAGGCAGCTCCCAGGTTGCGGCTCTCTAGCACACCCGTGCGGGCACAGTGCATCCAAATAGGCGTAATACTACCTAGGTCCAGGTATTATTGTGTCCACTGACACCATTGTTGGTGGTTAATATTGCTTCTACTGACCTCTTATCCTTTACAAGCAAGGAAACTTCCATTTTTATTTCTGTTTGATCTGCAGTTCTCATGGTGATCAGCCATGATACCAGCCATATGATGTGTTTATAGTTTGGTTGAAAGCAACCTGTTCTGCTTTAAAAGTGCTCTATAATATGATAAAAAGTACATTTGAAAATTGATAGTCCTTCAGTCTGTTAGATACCATGCTGCCAGGTTCTGACAACTGGCTAGGTGTTCTGCCACCTGGCTGAGTGCCCTGCTGTTGGGGTCTGGAAGCAGGCTGAGTGCCCTGCTGTTGGGGTCTGGGAAGCAGGCTGAGTGCCCTGCTGTTGGGGTCTAGAAGCAGGCTGAGTGCCCTGCTGTTGGGGTCTGGGAAGCTGGCTGAGTGCCTTGCTGTTGGGGCCTGGAAGCTGGCTGAGTTTCCCGCAGGTCAGATCCTTTAACAAGTACAACATTTGGAACTTGCAGCTCCACAGGGCAGAAAATATCCCAATGCTGGGATCCCATGGACCATCTGCAGGCTTAACGTGGAGTCCCCTAACCCATACTGCTTTTCATTTTACCAGTCACCCAGGTCTTTCCAAGGAATTGGTTCCCCAGCATAGGTCCCCTAAACACCTCTACTACTGGAGCTATAAGTGTATTTTAACAGTCACCCAGGTCTTACCAAGACATTGGTTCCCCAGAAAAGGTCCCCTAATGCCCTTGGAGTGGCAGGGGCACACATTACAACTGGATCAGGACAAACTTTAGATAGAAATCTGCCCTTACCCAGAACACCTCTACTACTGGAGCTGTAAATTTAAGTTTTTTTTTAACAGTCACCCAGGTCTTACCAAGACATTGGTTCCCCAGAAAAGGTCCCCTAATGCCCTTGGAGTGGCAGAGGCACACATTACAACTGGATCAGGACAAACGTCAGATGGAAATCTGCCCTTACCCAGAACACCTCTACTACTGGAGCTGTAAGTGTAAGTATATTTTAACAGTCACCCAGGTCTTACCAAGACATTGGTTCCCCAGAAAAGGTCCCCTAATGCCCTTGGAGTGGCAGAGGCACACATTACAACTGGATCAGGACAAACGTCAGATGGAAATCTGCCCTTACCCAGAACACCTCTACTACTGGAGCTGTAAGTGTAAGTATATTTTAACAGTCACCCAGGTCTTACCAAGACATTGGTTCCCCAGAAAAGGTCCCCTAATGCCCTTGGAGTGGCAGGGGCACACATTACAACTGGATCAGGCCAAACTTTAGATATAAATCTGCCCTTACCCAGAACACCTCTACTACTGGAGCTGTAAGTTTAAGTATATTTTAACAGTCACCCAGGTCTTACCAAGACATTGGTTCCCCAGAAAAGGTCCCCTAATGCCCTTGGAGTGGCAGGGGCACACATTACAACTGGATCAGGCCGAACTTTAGATAGAAATCTGCCCTTACCCAGAACACCTCTACTACTGGAGCTGTAAGTGTATTTTAACAGTCACCCAGGTCTTTTCAAGACATTGGTTCCCCAGCAAAGGTCCCCGAACACTCTTGGAATCGCAGAGGCACACATTACACCAGGACAAAATTCAGATGGAACTCTGCCCTTACCCCGAACACCTCTACTACTGGAGCTGTAAATAAAAAGCAGAAATCTGGACCACCAGGCTTTGACACAACCTAAGCAAATGGCGCATGAAAGTTGACTACAGGAATCTTGGACCAAACGGGTAACCCATGCCAGGCATGCAACATGCATGGAGATGCAGAGGTATTAGACCTCTGGAGTTGGTGATATCTTGACCCTAGTACCAGAGACTGACTGGGCAGCAGGCACAAAACTAGCAGAGGCAGACTGGGCAGCAGGTGGTATATAAGCAACATCAGGCTTGTCAGCAGATAAAGGATCAGTGGCATATGGCTGGGCAACAGGTTAAATAACAATGGATTCAAGCTGGATAGCAGGTAAAGGATTAGTAGTGTCAGCATGAACAGTAGAAGATCAGTGGCACCAGATTTGATAGCTGGTGGCGTATCCATGAAGTCAGGCTGGTCAGCGGGTAAAGGATCAGTGGAATCTGGCTGGGCAGCAGGTGAAGTACCAATGGATTCAAGCTGGATAGCAGGTAAAGGATTAGAAGTGTCTCTATGTGCTAGGGAGAGAGGGAGGAAAGGAGGCTCTGTGCACTCCTTTCTTTCTTTCTTTTTCTTTTTTTTTTTCTTTTTTTTTTTTCTTTCTTTTTTTCTTTCTTTTTCTTTCTTTCTTTCTTTCTTTCTTTCTTTCTTTCTTTCTTTCTTTCTTTCTTTCTTTCTTTTTCTTTTTCTTTCTTTCTTTCTTTCTTTCTTTCTTTCTTTCTTTCTTTCTTTCTTTCTTTCTTTCTTTCTTTCTTTTTCTTTTTTTTTTCTTTCTTTCTTTCTTTCTTTCTTTCTTTCTTTCTTTCTTTCTTTCTTTCCCCGCCCCTTATGACATCACCACCCGAGGCATGTCACCACCAAAAGCAGCAGCATGTGTCACCACCAAATGCAGCAGCATGTGTCACCACCAAATGCTGCAGCTTATGTCACCACCAAATGCTGCAGCTTATGTCACCACCAAATGCAGCAGCTTATGTCACCACCAAATGCTGCAGCTTATGTCACCACCAAATGCTGCAGCTTATGTCACCACCAAATGCTGCAGCTTATGTCACCACCAAATGTTGCAGCTTATGTCACCACCAAATGCTGCAACCTATGTCACCACCAAATGCTGCAGCTTATGTCACCACCAAATGCAGCAGCTTATGTCACCACCAAATGTAGCAGCTTATGTCACCACCAAATGCTGCAGCTTATGTCACCACCAAATGCTGCAGCCTATCTCACCATCAAATGCTGCAACTTATGTCACCACCAAATGCAGCAGCTTATGTCACCACCAAATGCTGCAGCTTATGTCACCACCAAATGCTGCAGCCTATCTCACCATCAAATGCTGCAACTTATGTCACCACCAAATGCAGCAGCTTATGTCACCACCAAATGCAGCAGCTTATGTCACCACCAAATGCTGCAGCCTATCTCACCATCAAATGCTGCAACTTATGTCACCACCAAGTGCAGCAGCTTATGTCACCACCAAATGCTGCAGCTTATGTCACCACCAAATGCTGCAGCCTATCTCACCATCAAATGCTGCAACTTATGTCACCACCAAGTGCAGCAGCTTATGTCACCACCAAATGCTGCAGCTTATGTCACCACCAAATGCTGCAGCCTATCTCACCATCAAATGCTGCAACTTATGTCACCACCAAGTGCAGCAGCTTATGTCACCACCAAATGCTGCAGCCTATGTCACCACCAAATGCTGCAACTTATGTCACCACCAAATGCTGCAGCTTATGTCACCACCAAATGCTGCAGCCTATCTCACCATCAAATGCTGCAACTTATGTCACCACCAAGTGCAGCAGCTTATGTCACCACCAAATGCTGCAGCTTATGTCACCACCAAATGCTGCAGCCTATCTCACCATCAAATGCTGCAACTTATGTCACCACCAAATGCAGCAGCTTATGTCACCACCAAATGCTGCAGCTTACACCAAATGCAGCAGCCTGTGTCACCACCAAAGCAGGCGAATATAAGAAACGCACATGAATATAAGAAAAGCACACAAATATAAGAAAAGCACACAAATATAAGAAAAGCACACTGATAAAAACTGGCTCATGTGCGCCCAGCCTGAAGGGGTGTGAACTAGACTTAGGCAATTGGGAAAAACTGAACATTTGGCTCTATGATGTTGTCATGAGCCTCCTCATAATACAGGGCCAGGGTGTAAGTCAACTGTCCTGTCTCTCTGGTGGTAGAAATATGTCACATAGGTGTTGCTGCGCCTCTGGCTCTATGACGTTGTTATGAGCCTCTTCATGGTACATCGGCCATGGTGTAAAGAGATTCTCCTGGCTGTATGCCATTGGGAAGAAGTCCTGTGGTGGCTCCTGAATCTGACTAACTCTCTTGCAGCCAAAGTCATAGATATTATTCTGCTCCTCTGGCTCTATGAGGTTGTTATGAGCTTCTTCATGGTACATCGGCCACGGTGTAAAGAGATTCTCCTGGTTGTATGCCATTGGGAAGAAGTCCTGAGGTGGCTGCTGAATCTGACTAACTCTCTTGTAGCCAAAGTCATAGATATTATTAGGCTCCTCAGGCTCTTTTGGGTTCTTATGAGCCTCCTCGTAATGCATTGGCCAGGGTGTGAAGAGATTCTCCTGTCTGACCGCTGGTGGTGGCTGATAAACGACCATTAGCTCTGCCAATTGTTGAAGAGCATCTTTATAATGGTTCTCCATTGGAGTCGGTACTGGTCTCTGGATCTTCAATGATAATATTGGATCCCAGTCCATTGGTTCCTCCCTCTGAAGCTCACTCTCATCACTACAGTCAGCGAAATTAGGCTTCTCTGGCGATGATGGTGGAGGTGAAAATAACTCCATTGGTGACATCATCAAACTGTCGCTCATGTATGAAAAGCCTGTGAAATACTCCTGCTCATATGGTGATATTGGAGCCTCCCGGTCCAGGGTTTTGATAAATTCATTCAATGGCATGCTGTTATTTGATGGTTCCTCATAAATCTAGAAAGAGAAAAAGACATTCATTACTATTTCTAATTGATACAGAGAATGGTAACAAAGTATGGTGAACCCCACCCCCGAGGTGCAGCAGATTTCACCAAGCACGCTCCTTCCACCCTAGCTCCCTCTAGTGGTCAGATGACATACACAATAATCATCTCCAATACTAAACAGAAATCATTCAGACCAGGCCGTATGATTGTATAGTGATCACAAATTCATATACACTGGTCTGAAAAGTCTGGTAAAACAAATGTCTTAGATGGGGAAGAGCCTGCTGCTGAAAATCCCCCCTCCCCCTCCAATGTGTTTGGACTCTATTATCTGTATACTTACTGGTTCAGATTCAGGTGGCTCGTCTGACTTTCTTCCCTCTAACTCTGCCCAGTCGATAGTCTTGAAGAACGGATGGCTCCTGATGTCACTGACTAGATGGTTTCGGCCCTCTTGGTCTTTCCACAGAAGCTGTAATGAAGAATGAAATATATGAGAATGAAATATAAAGAGATGCTGCATGACCAATAACAATATCTGAGCAATAGAGGAGCTGAGGCTCTCTGTAACTTACCCTAACTAAGAGGTTATGGAGGTCAGGGTCCATAC